>NW_027248415.1:0-300000 GCF_041260155.1 Ptychodera flava
GCAGCGATGTCTGTCTGTCTGTCTGTCTGTCTGTTTATGATTAATGAAAATCTCAGTTTTATATTATCACTTAAAGAAAATTGCAATTTTGGCAGCTAAAATGGTTGCCATAGTAATATTGCCCCAGAAATAGGACGCAAGTTTTATATCAGTGCCCAAAATTTCCCTCTTTTGTAAGTTTATCAAAATCGGCCCTATTATTATTTGTTATTTCCTTATAATAGTTTTATGAATTATTATTTGGGAAATAATTAAAATGGGCTAAGTTTATTTAATGTTTATCAGTAAATGGTGATGAAAAGTCTTGAATGCATGTTAAGAATTTGGCAGAAAAACATCCCTTCACATATGGTAACAATCATTGCATCATCAAACACAAATTTAAGATTTTAAAAACAATAGTGAGGTGCTGGATGTCTAATAAATTATGTAACTGTAATGTAATACAACTGGGAATGATCATTATATGAACCATGAAATTGACATATAGGAGTTCCAAATTGTGGTTTCTCTACTGTCTATGGTTGATGGGCAGGGGGACTAGATGGCAAATTGCTTAGAATATTGACAGTAGCCAAGCAGCTGCACAAAGTGCTCTGTGAAGGGTATAATGTGCACAGGGATAGGGAATGAGGAGATACCTTAAAGGGTGTAGTTATCAACCAATGTTAAGGGAAAATTTCAAGATTTATATATCATGGAACAAGAATGGGAAGTAAATAACAGCATCAACCATAAATGACTAAACTTCATCAATGATTGCTATAAATTGCCAGTTAGATGACAATTTAGGTTGACAAGCTCTCACTAACGAAGTTAATGTCTCAAGTATACAGACCCTTTTAATGACTGATTAAAACATCCTCTAGACATCACACACTCCCAACCCTGTACACTATTATACCTGTCACACAGCAATTGTTATACAACCACTTCATTGTGTTTACCAAGGACAATGTAATAACTTTCTATTTTTATGGGGTACATTCAATGCCATCTGCAATGAATTTGGGCAAACAATTCTATTAAACACTTAAATTTAGTTTCCCATTTATTAGAACAAGATACTTTAGAGGGCTATCTATTTAGCTGTAGAGAAGTTGAGTAGTAAAAATAAAGACATATCAGATTCAATTTTAACTAGCAGAAATTACTGCTTTATATCAATAGTGGACCACTCTCTGATAATTCGGAGTTGTTTGAAAATGAAGAGATTTTGAAAGGATATGGCCTTGAGTCAACCAACAAAAATAGTGAACTGCATTTCTTTGCAATGACATGTTCAATGTGAAGGGATCACAACAAGTAACCTTCAGGCTGATTAAAGCTTCACTGTGCTTTAAAAAGTTAATGATAGGTACTCAGCCTTTGATGATGGCAAAATTTTGCTATCACTTAGTTTGTCCTATTCTGGAGAAGATGAACACATGTCAAATCTAAATATCAGTATGATTTTTTGAAAATAAAATGAGTTTCAAAATGGGTTATACGAAAATCAAGACCTGGAACATTACTACACTAGCTACTCCAAATAGAGTCAATTTAAGGAACTGAAAGCATAACATTCCTGATGTAAAAGCCTAAAAATGACAGGAATCTGTCTAGGCATGTTTATGGTCAAGTAGTTTCAGAGAAGAAGTTCAATGTTGGTGGACAACATATGTTAACCAGGAACTTACAGGACAGTGGGCAAACAATAGGGGGATCACTGATGACACAGCCATTTGCATACACTGGGCGGGAGTTTTTGAATTCTCATAGCATTGCTTTGACCGTATGAGAAATTTGAATAATCATGATCGGCACTTACGATATATATGCAAAGAGGGATTATAGTCATACAGGGAACACATTTTGAAACATATGCATTTTCTGACAAAAAAGGAACATTTTTTCAGTTTATTTTTGACTCAAGTTTAGTCACTTTATATTCACAGACATCAATATGCAAGATTCAATGACAACAAACGCCTGAGCCATTACAAAATCATGGCTTTCTGGGACCAAACATGGCACGTCTGATCAGTAGTGTGGCTTTTTTACATTTGCATAGATTTATAATAATCTGGCTCTTACAAGGGAAGTTCCTGTTTAACTGAGACCCCCCACACCCCCAACCCCCTCTCGGTGACATTCACTCACAGCAATCATTCACACACAGCAACTTTCACTCATAGACAAACACACACAATCATTCATCCATTACACACTAAAACCTTCCATCCATCCACAAGACGCTATTTACAAAGAGTAGACATGAGACACTTACAAAAGACAAAAGACTAAAGACATGAGACACTATTTACAAAATACACACAAGACAAAGACACTTACCTGGTGTGTGGCTCCCAGAGGACCGTTGTTAGCGTTTAATTATGAGTGCAGCATTAGTGGGTTAGTGAGTGCAACCATGAGGACCGTGCGGACATGAAAGCTTCAACTGCCCTCTCCAACAATTTTGTTGTACTGTGACTTGGTGTGTATACCCTTAACCACAGAACTTTGTACTCACCAGCATGCATGCACTGCTCCCTGGAGCAGCATACAGTCTGCTCCACAGAGCAGTGCATGTGTGTTAATGAGTACAAAGTTCAGTGGTGAAGAGTGTGCACACTTAAAGTCGCAGTACAACAAAATCGTCGTAGCGAGCGGGCAGTCGAACCTGACGCTGTCCACGCGGTCTCTGGCGAAGGAAAGGGTGCTGAATGGGTGGGGTGTCGGGTGAAGGAGGTGGGTCAGGATAGTCTGGAAAATCATCATGCATTGAAAGGTCAGGGACAGGTGGTGCTGGTGCTTCTGGAAAACGAACAAGGAAGGTGTCAATAACAGAAACTCTGTCAGTGGAGTAGATGATTTTATTGTTAACTCTACGTGAGGTGATTGTTACTATGCGAGAAGAAATGGTATGGAGAGTGCCAGAGGGGTGCTCACCTGTGCTGTGGGTCGTGCTCACGGTCCTCTGCCAGGTGTCAGAACTGCATGAAAAAAAGAAAAACAAAATGTTAGAACATGAAATTACTTTTAACTCAGAATACTGCAGGCACTACCAGAAAGTGCATGTAGTCAAGTACGGTTAAAAATAATTAAATATACTTTATGAAAGCTCAAAATGTAACATTATACTTAGTCTTGCATGCCAGAGACCTCGAACCGTGAGCGGTGAAGCCGTGAACTGTGAATAACTGCAACCTGCGGTTACTTGCACCTCATGGCTGCACCGCACTCAGGTTTGAAGTCTGGCATGGCTACATTATACCCAAACATTTTCATTTTTAACAAATACACTGTTTCAAATCATGTTTGAACTCACAAAATTGGTTAATCCAGTCACCTAGCACAGAAGCAGCAGACAGAACTGCTTGGCAAAATCCTGACACACTCAAAAAAGAGCTGACTGTGGCCCACCCCTCCACACATTGTAGAGTTCAGAAGCACTCATGCTCATATATACACTCACTATCACACATCGCACAGAAACTTTATCAAAGTAATGAAAATATCACTTTAAAGTAAAGAGAGAGGTGGCAGTTACAGATGGGTCACTAAGCTTTATGCAACACTGCTGATGACATTACATTTTTTGCTCACGTGTTCACACACGTGAGCATATGTCGCAGCGATGTCTGTCTGTCTGTCTGTCTGTCTGTTGGTCCAATATCTCAAAAATGGCTGATCAGATCAGAATCAAATCTGGTACATAGATTCAATTAGCAAATGGCAAGGACTGATTAGTTTTTGGTGGGTGTGGCTTGCATACTTTTTGCTCATTTGCATAATTAATGATTTTAAGAAAAAACGGATATACATTAAAAACAACTGCACACAATTTGATGAGATTTGCTACAAATGTTGATCACACCAAGATATATCAGCAGTGGGAATCATTAAGGGGTGACATGAAAGATAGTTGCTAATTTGCATATTTAATGAACTTTCCTAATTAGGGATATATATCTGAATTGACACAATCAAAATGCTACATGTATTGAAGATACTAAGATACAATGAAAGTCATTTAGCATTTTCTCTTCAGCCAATTCCTAATTTGCATATTTAATGAACTTTCCTAATTAGGGATATATATCTGAATTGACCTGACCAAAGTTGACAAAACTTGCTATATACATTAAAGATTATTGAAAGTCATTAAGCATTTTTCCTTCAGCCAATTCTTAATTTGCATTTTCAATGATCTTTTCTAATTAGGAATATATACTGGGATTTACTTGATCAAAGTTGGCAAAACATGCTGTGTACATTAATGATTATACAAGGTTGAAACAATATTGAAAATCATTTCACATTTTCATGTCAGCTGACTTATAATTTGCATATCTAATGAGCTTTCACAGTTTGGCATATATGGCTTGAAGGACTTGGCTAAAGGTAATTACACTTACTATATAAAGTGGTGGTACAATGACAGCAGTCAAAGAAGGTATTTTTATTCTAGCTAATTACATATTTGTATACTTCATGGTCTTTTAGAGTTAATCAGCGGTGAACATTGTTCATTATGTTGATCATAATACTTTCAATGAACTGGCGAACATGTGCCAAAGGTTCAAATTTACACATAACTGCAATAATAATGAAACACGTGAGCATTTTCAGTTCATATCTGGTTAGCTCACATTTTCACACACGTGAGCTTATGTCATAGTGATGTCTGTCTGTCTGTCCGAGTGTGTGTGTCTGTCTGTCTGTCTGTTTACACGATAAGTCAAAAACGCCTGAACAGATTCAAGTCAGATTTGGTAGACAGGTACCATATGCTACTTGCAAAAACTGATTAGATTTTGGTTAGTGTGGCTTGCATATTGATGAACTTTACATGATATATCTTTTTTTTCATATGGTTTCCTTAGTGGAGACAGCAATGACAGTGGCGACATATATCAAGAAATATTGCACAAAATTTGACGAAACTCACATATGACAATCTCAGAACATTAGATGATACTGTGAGTGCCTTGTCAATTATCTACTCATTTGCATATTTAATGATATGTTCCATCAGAGTACAACATGTGTAAAAATCAGAAAAATGACAATATTTCTATTTTTGAGTGGACCCCACCATAACTACAATAAATGGTGTTACTCAACATAAACATTTTCCCAGTTATATCAGCTATTATAGAACTGTTTGTCTCAGATTAACTTAAATTGGTACTTTTTAGTCCCCATGGACACCGTCCGGGGGGACTTATAAATTTGGTCATGTCCGTGCGTCCGTGCGTGCGTCCGTGCGTCCGTCCGTCCGTTCACGCAGATATCTCAAAGATGCCTGGAGCGATTTCATTCAAACTTGGTACAAGGATTACTTCATATGTCATACAGATGCACGTCGATTTGTTTTGTGATACAATCCAATATGGCTGCCTGGCGGCCATTTTATTACGATTTTTTCATGTACAGAGCCATTACTCAGGCATGTTTCAATCGATTTTATTCAAACTTGGTACAAGGACATTGACCAATGACATAGATATGCACATTGATTTGTTTTGTGATACAATCCAATATGGCTGCCATACGGCCATTTTGTTTCGATTTTTTTCATGTACACAGCCATAACTCAGGCATATCTCAACCGATTTTATTCAAACTTGGTACAAGGACATTGACCTATGTCAGACATATGTACTTCAATTTGTTTTGTGATACAATCCAATATGGCTGCCAGGCGGCCATTTTATTACGATTTTTTCATGTACAGAGCCATAACTCAGGCATATCTCAACCGATTTGATTCAAAATTGGTACAAGGACATTGACCTGTGTCATACATATGCACATTGATTTGTTTTGTGATACGATCCAATATGGCTGCCAGATGGCCATCTTATTACGATTTTTTCATGTACAGAGCCATAACTCATGCATGTTTCAACTGATTTTATTCAAACTTGGTACAAGGACATTAACCAATGTCATAGCTATGCACATTGATTTGTTTTGTGATACAATCCAATATGGCTGCTGTACGGCCATTTTGTTTCGATTTTTTTCATGTACACAGCCATAACTCAGGCATATCTCAACCAATTTTATTCAAACTTGGTACAAGGACATTGACCTATGTCAGACATATGCACTTTAATTTGTTTTGTGATACAATCCAATATGGCTGCCAGACGGCCATTTTATTACGATTTTTTCATGTACAGCGCCATAACTCAGGCATGTTTCAACTAATTTTATTCAAACTTGGTACAAGGACATTGACCAATGTCATAGCTATACACATCAATTTGTTTTGTGATACAATCCAATATGGCTGCTGTGTGGCCATTTGTTATGATTTTTTCATGTACAAAGCCATAACACAAGCATATCTCAACCGATTTGATTCAAAGTTGATACAAGGACATTGACCTGTGTCACACATATGCACATTGATTTGTTTTGTGATACGATCCAATATGGCCGCCATGTGGCCATTTTATTATGATTTTTTCATGTCCTGAACTACAACTCAGACATGTATCAAGCGAATTTATTCAAAAGTATTTTTATCACAGACCTAATGGAGAGGACTCTATCCTCTCTTAGGACCTGTAATCAAAGTACCCATTAACAAGTGGGGACTGTGTCATCAACGATGGCCGCCATCTGGCCATTTTATTATGATTTTTTCATGTCCTGAACTACAACTCAGACATGTATCAAGCGAATTTATTCAAAAGTATTTTTATCACAGACCTAATGGAGAGGACTCTATCCTCTCTTAGGACCTGTAATCAAAGTACCCATTAACAAGTGGGGACTGTGTCATCAACGATGACTTGTTCTATGAATAAATATGACATTAAACTGGTCCAATAATCATTTCCATTCAAGGTAATATATTACCAGGTCCATGGGACAATTGTGATTTACAAATTTAAGTAGGACCATCCTGAACCACTGATAATTAGTGGTGGTACCAGGTGTCCGGAATGGGTAAGCGTACCCTGCTAGCATGCTACACCCGTCAGGATTGGTCCCAAAATTGTCTAAATATTGTATGAAAAGATACAGGATATGAATCACTGTAATAAGTCAAAGCCGGGAATGCTGTCGTTAATCATTTGTGTGACCGAGGTGTCATATTTGGCCACAATGTCGTCATATCGACCGTAGAACTTTTTGAAAGTCCTAACGAGTCTTTTTGTTGTGTATCCTTGTCTCAGTAATTTTGATGCCAATGAGCTGTGTCTCAGTTGAAAATCAGTGTAGGAATCACAAGCCCTGCAATACCTGAGAAGTTGAGACACGTACACACCATAAGCAGGTGCAGATGGAATATTACTTGACAAGTGGGGATAATTTATGATTTCAAAATCGAAATCATCCCTTTTGTCATACAGCTTAGTGTGTAGCCCATTAGTACCCACTTGTAGGAACAGATCAAGATATGAAGCAGAGTTCCTACCCTCTGTTGTTTCTTTGATATCCAACTCATCAGGGTAAATATGATGTAAGTAATTTGATATGCCTGGATTGTCTAGACTGATCAGATCATCGATATATCTGTGCGTGTTGTTAAAACGCCTTGCAAGTTTTTTAGACCCTGCTTTGTAGAGAGACTGTAGGAACTCTGCTTCATATGAATACAGAAAGTCTGCAAGAAGGGGTGCACAATTTGTACCCATTGGTATGCCGATAGATTGTTGAAATGTCATACCGCCAAACTTAACAAATATGTTGTCGATTAAGAAATTAAGCATTTTAATAATTTCTTCATCTGTGTATTTGTGCTTGGCATCCATGTTGTTACTGAAATAACCTGTCCTATGTTTGATGGTAATGTATTGGTACCTTCTACTGCCATTTTTATGCAGGAAAGCTTGTTTCACAAGAGATGACAGCCTTGTTTTAAGTTTATCGTGGGGAATTGTGGTGTATAAAGTGGAAAAGTCAAATGTTCGGATTGAGCTGAACTTGTTTTTCTTGACTTTTAAATCAAGCAACAATTCCTTCGAATTTTTAAGTATCCACATTTGATTCAACCCACTTGTTTCATACACTTTGTCACAATATCGAAAAAGACCATCTTTGATGGTTGTTAAAATTATAGTCAATAATTGTGACAGATGTTTGGTAGTGCAATTGCTTGATCCTGCAATAAAACGTTGTTTGTAAGGGTTCTTGTGCAGTTTAGGTATCCAATACAACATAGGCAGTTTTTTGTCCTTCTCTTTCAAAGGAATGCCAAATTCATTGAGCACAGATGAATGGTTTGCAAAAATGTCTTCATCAGTGAGGGAGGAAAGAGCGTAGGTGGTATTACTCTTATCTGAATGAAGGTTTAATTCATCTATTATACACTGGATATAATAATTCCTACAGACAAAGATGATGTTGTTTGAAGCTTTGTCTGCAGGAACTACAACATATTCGTTGTGTAAAGCATCGAGGCATGCTTTGACCGATGGGTCATCTAATACTGAGGAATTATTTACATCTTTACTGTGAGAACGGAAATGTGAAATACGTGATTTTAATTTATCTCTGACTTTGCTCAGCCAGTCAGAGAGGCATTCCACATCAACTTCCTCAACTGCAGCCCACTGTCTTGCATATTTTTCGGCGGCATCCATGATAATTCTGAAATTAAATTTCCAATTAATATTTTGTGGCTCTCGATATTTTGGGCCATATTGAAAGAGTTGCCGAAGTTTACTGTTGGTAATGATGGTCAGGTCACCAGTTATTATGTGACCAAGTGGTTTATAGCAAAAGGGGGATGACAAGCAATTGCAAGTTCTGCTGTTGTTTAATGGAAGTTGAAATTTTTCAAGACATTGTTATAGTTAAAAGTTTCCTACCAATGGTTTTTGTGTATGAGTAGGAAACTATAGGTGGTTCTTGAAATTTAAAATATGGAGGTATTTTTTCCACAACTTTCTTATCATGCAAAATATTGCTGATGTTTATTTGGTCAATCCCCTTGTTTGCAAATGGTACATGAAAAAATAAACGCTTGTCACTGTTCAAGAGTTCTGTCCTTACTGGCTTAAACAGCCGGTAATTGCTGATATCAATAATAATTTGGACTAAACGATAATCAGGGCTGTTTTGGTTGATATTCATCGTTTGAACTCTTGACAGTAGCAATCTCAATTTCTGCAAGGAGCAAGCAAACAAAGCAGTTCTTATTTTGTGAACTCCTAACGGCTGATTAAGAATAGACAATAGATCACTGAACTTGGGGGGACTGCTGGTAAATTAAACAGAACCATTTTTGTGGACAGGCACCTTTTGAATGAGTCAGGTACTTTTTATTTTAGCTTGTCCAGTGGACAGGTGGTTGTAAAAAGTATTTCAAGTCCTGAAGTCCTTTATAAATTGAGGTTATTCTAACAACCTATGCATGGGAATTCAAAATCAGTTTGAAAGTTTTCCATCAGCTTGCCAATTCTTTCTAAATTCATCTTCACAAAATAGATTTTGGTATAAAGGTCCTAAGGATTAACCAACCTAAGATTCTTTAAAATATTGATGAAATTTTCAATTGTTATTCAGAACTCAATGTTCCAATAATTTGGTCAAATATTATGCTCACTGAACCACTGGTTTTGTAGCTTTCATTTAGTGTTGAAGCATTGTAGAAAAGCAGATTAGGCCAAGAAAAATTAAACGTTTGTATCTCATCCTCGCACGTGTCAATTCAAACCTGCAGCGTCAACCTTTTTTGTGCTCATAAGGAAATAAAATGAAAAAAAACCTCAAAAATATGCAACGATAGTGCATAACACAGTGCTGTATAAAACACAACTGTAGACAAAATAAGTGACACTATCATTCCATTCAGAACTGTACACATATGGCACTGTTATATTAGGCTGTCAAAACTGTGCATTGCTGCACTAAAAGTCAAACCACAGAACTGTTGCTATACAAAAATACTAAAGCAAAACTGCTGTGCATTTTTCTCTGCGAGCATTCCTATGTTGTTTTCTTGGTTTTTTGCACGTTCTTGTTGGTTGAAGAATAAAAAAAATTGTGAAAAGAAAAGAAAACCCCTCAACACCGCATCATTTTTGCAATATGTCTAGGATGAGAAACAAACTTTTTATCTTTCTTGGCCTTATCTAATTTCAGCAACAATTTTCATTTACATATCTGTTAGAATTTTTTCACATTTTTCAAAACAATTTCAAAGATTCTGTTCTCTAAAACAACCTCTTTAATGAGCTTATGATACTTTTCTAGGATACTAGATGACAGAATTTCAGCTTCTTAAGATTCGTTTCAAATTTTCATTCATAAATGATTTTTAAATATTTTCATCATTGGATGTACATCTAGTAATCTGATATTGCAAGTCTAGTAGCCTTATAAATTATGATAAGTAGCTTTCTAGGAATGTAATTAAAATCCCTCTTGTTGCAAATTTGCATCTGTAAATTTTGAATATATGTCTTTCTTCTAACAAAGTCATTTTCTCTCAAGCCACTACAGTGCTTCTCCCAGTATTTGAAAAGATGGGACTCAGGGACACTATGTTGACGTGCAGAATGAGTCAGTGAACTAAGGAAGTACACGAAGCAAAGTCATATATTCCAAGGTGGAAAAGTATAGAAGGGGTACTTTCTATTGAAAGTTTAATATCATGAACACACTCTTTAAAATAAGCTTGTGGTGACCTCTCCTCTAATAGTTGTCAAAAACTGGTTATATTTACAGCTTTTGTTAGTAAGATGTACATTACCTTTAACAAATTTTGTGTACTTGTGTCTTTTATTGGTATTTTTGCCATCCGGCAGTATTTAGTGGAACAGAAATAAACAGGATGCTTTATGATATTAAATGACTGCTGAAGTTATAATAAATCTGTTTTTCACTGCTGTTATAAAGTTTGCTTCTACTATTCCACCAATAAATTATACTTTCGATTAAAATTGCAAAACAATAGGTTGAAAGCAATTAACTTATCTAGAAGGAACACACCACAGCTCATTATCCTCATACTAGTAATAGCAACTTGCTATTGTACTGTTTTGCCATGGTAGATGGCTCTTTTTAAGATCAACTAGTGAGTTTTGATCCGGGGTTTTGATTGTATGTGAAAATCAGCACTGATGTGATGACCTTCTCAAGCAAGGTGTAGCTGACTATGGATAATCTGAATGCTGTTTTAGACTGACCGAAGAAATCCATGGGAAATACTACTTTGAAAATCAAGGACATGGTGTTTCATCAAAACACATCAGTGTTGAACATTAAATCATGAGAATCCAAACTTCATATGTTAAAGTTAGGCCTATTCAGTATTTTTTTGACCTTGATGCATCTTCAAAGTATCGTTCGTGAGCTACAACATTTTAATATCGCAGTGTATGTGCTGCCTGAAGTCAAAACTTAAATACAGTTTGCGAGAATGTGAACTTAACATGTCTATGCCCAGGAATTTCTCCTGTGGAAAAAATGCAAGCCATGCTATGATATGACTGCCGCGAATATCTGCAGAGAAAATTTTTTTACCTATCACAAAATCTGATGCAGAAGCTGATGTCAGTGATGAACCAGTTGGGTGATCCTTATGTATTAACAATGTTATTATTTGTCTCATGGTGCATACTATGCCAGATACATATGACTGTCAGACAACATTTCCACATTGAATTGATTGTCATGATAATTAGTTTATTTTTCACCATACTGTACATAGTTCCTTGTGGTATCTAATTCAGAATTAAATTTTAATACACTAGAAGAGAGGTAAGCTCACTTATCTCATACATTAAGATGTACTATTGACTTACAGTTCCTAAATAAAGATTTATTTTTCATTTAAACATGCATTGTAGACTAGTGAATATTTGCCAAATAGGACCAAAAGACATATTGTGATTATATTCGCATCTACTTCAAGTCCAGATAGAGTGATTGGGTTTTTATTTAGACATTGGCCATATGGTACAACAATTTGTTAGTCCCAGCGCAGCGGCAGGGACTTACAGATTAGGTTTTGTATATTATAGTCCCATATGGCCTCCCAATACACGCCACATATCATAAAACAATCAAATTTGGCCACCAAGGATTCAGTTTTTTTGGATATTCAAAGTTGCAACCTCTGAATCTGAATTCAAAATTAGTCTTGATGTCTGGTTTCTTGCATTCTCAGCATCTGAATCCAAAATTTGTCGCAACGTGAATGTGTATAAGACACTACAATCATTCGTGATATTTCAAGAATTACCAACTCAAATTTGATGAAACTTGGTACAGATGTTGATATACCAGAGTTATAATAGTTTCAAATATATTTAAAGGTATCATGTCAATTAATTGCTAATTTGCTCATTTGATGAATTTTCCTAATTAGTGATCTATGTCCAGAAATACTGCATCAAATTTCATTAATGAAACGTAGTACAGATGTAGAACTCTCAGTACTCTAACAGTGCACAAAAACATTTTCCGTTAAAGTCATTTTATAAGACGCGTCTTTTATTATGATGTTGCAAATTTTGAACCCAAATTATTTCTCAAGAGATGGGGTGCGACTTATAATATGTACTTTTTACATTTTTAAAGGAGGCGTGCCACTAATAACATGGAAATTCTCAGATTATTTTTTTTCAAGGAGTGGGGAGGGGGGGGCTTACTAATAGAAGTTTGCCTTAATTGAATAAATAACTTTAAAAGATAATTAAAAGAAGAGTTTGCTTATGGTTGTTCTCTTTTGGAGGATGTAGTTGCCCATGGTTAAGAAACATGTGAAGTGAAACAATAGACGATGTTCCGCTGATTGCGAGATCTCGCGAGTCTTTAATACATGCCCGTAGAAACAGGTTTCCAGCTTAGTAATACAAGTCAAACTTTGTATGGAACTAGAAAAAGTGCAGAACTGAGCAAAGATTGCAACTTCATATATTTTATGCAGTGTTTAACGTAATTAGCGACTTGTCCTGTTTTACGCAGTTTGTCCTGTGTTGTGAGAACACGGCCACTGCAAACCACATATTCTCACGATATCTCGGAATGTCTCGCACGGTTCGGAACATGGTCTATTTTATTGAACCCCAAGGAACAACAAAGTTTCAACTTTTGATGAATAGAGCCGACCTCAATGGTGGCTGGTAGTGTGACAGCTGTGGTGGAAAAGGGGTGCGACTTATAATGCATACGTTTACCATTTTTGAAAATTTAAGGATTTCATCCTACACAAGTCAATCAAAGAAGGGTGCGACTTATAATGCAGATGCGTCTTATAAAATGACTTTAATGGTAGTAGCATCATGTTTAATAATTCCTAATTTGCATACTTGATGACCTTTTCTAATTAGTGTGACATGTCTAGAAATACTAGAGCAAATTTAACAAAACTTGGTACAGATGTTCAACTAGTGTGCAAAGACATTTAGCAGAACTATGTGTATTAAATTATACTTTGCATATTTGATGAACTTTCATAACTAGTGTGATTTGTCTAGAAATACTGCATCAAATTTGATGAAAAGAGGCACAGATATTGATCTTACAGTGTTGTAATAGCATGAAAAGACATAAGAAGTATCGTGTCAATTAATTGCTGAATTGCATATTTAATGAGTTTTCATAATTTAGGTGATATGTCTAAAAAAATGCAGCAGGTTCAATGCAACTTTGCACAAATTTTGATCACAGAGCTGTAAAAATCTTCAAAGACATTTAGCAGTCTCCTGTTAATTAATTGCTCATTTGCATATTTGATGAACTTTCCTAATTAGTGTGATACGTCTAGAAAAACAACATCAGATTTGATGAAACTTGGTGCAGATGTTGATTTCACACTGTTGTAATAACATGCAAAGACATAAGCAGTATCAGGTCAATCCAGCGCTTACTTGTATATTTGATGAATTTTCATAATTAATGCAATATGTCTGTAAATACTGCATCTTATTTGATAAGATGTGGTACAGAAAATGATCTTATAGTGTTTTGATAGCCTGCAAAAACATTTATTACCATTATTGTCACTAAATTGCTAATTTGCATATTTAATTAACATTTCTAATTTGTGTGATATGTCCAGATATACTTCATCAAATTTGATGAAACATGGCACAGATGTTGAAATCTCAGAGCTGTAATAGCATGCAACGACATGTAGAAGTATCATGTCAGTTAGTTGCTAATTTGTATATTCATGATATTAGTACATTTTCTTAATTAGAGTGATTCATCTAAAATACTGCAGCAAATTTGATGAAACTTTATACAGATGTTAATCTCGGTGTTTAAATAGAATGCAATGACATTTAACAACATCTTGTCAATTAATTACTAATTGACTTATTTAATGACCTTTCATAATTAGGGTAGCAGTCCAGATTGTCTGTACATTTTCACTTCCATGGTATAGACTAACTCCATTGTTTTCTGTATTAAAGTTGCATCTCTAAACAGGGAAAGAATGTTTGAAATAAGTGATCTATATCCTAAAGCTGATGACACTTGCTGCAAAATGTTTATGATACAAAGTTTAAATAGTCAAGAAAGGCACTTAGCAGTATCAATAGCTATTTATAGTAAGTCTCCTCTGTAGTTACCATAGTGACACTTTTGGTTAATATCTGGCGTTTTGATTTTTTAAAGTCAAGAGCCATTACTCAGACATGCCGGGACCAGACCAGTTTTCTGCAGATTAGTCGAATTTTGACATTTGAAGAGCCAGTACATGACATACCCTATTCTGTCAAACTGACAAACTTTGTAAAAGGAAACCCTATGCCATTCATACTAATGTCTATTTTTTACAGTATAATCCAGTAATGGCATCAGCCACAGATAGGTCTTTGGTACCCTGATTTCTCTTTTTCATGTGGATCATATTGACTTCAATTTAGTAACTTCCACTGACTAATTCCCAATTACAAGCGGGGACTATGTCATTGCCAGTGACTTGTTGCCCATTTTCCCCCTTACAATCAATGATACAAAATAAAAGTTCACCATTTTCCCTTTAAGATATTTTTCATCATGTTGAGTCCCAGGTCTTACATTCCACTCTCGAATTTACATATTCCAACTCATGCCAATCACATTTAGTGTTTATTATCCTGGAGCAGTAACCAACCAGTTCAAATAATTTTCATGATTGTCAGTGAAATTTATCAATGTCCGAACCATTTGACTTTTTGCAACTATCCAGCCTATTTCACATTTATGCCAAATAATAACACAAAGGTACAAAGGACGTCAGTGCTTCAAGGCATCTTTTTTTAACACCATGCGCGGCATAAATTACTTTAATAGCGGACTTTCCTTGGAAGGAGAACATCAAATACATTTTGCTGGGGTTTTGAATAGGGTCAGGGTTATTTTTAGAGATAGTATGCTTGAAAGAAAGTTTTGTAAATCCACATAAGAAGAAATCCCCGGACCCCATGTGTGTGTGTGTGTGTGTGTTTGCAGTGCACTGATTGATCCCATAAATTACAGCAAAAAGTTTCACTATTGATGAAATGTGAAGTTTAGTCACAGTGGGAAAACCAAAGGCACCTGTATCACCGCTTCGCGAAATCACTGTGATGCAGTCTTGATGAATCACCGGGGTTTCACATAGCGAGAGTTGTGCCCCTGTGGAGCAAATAGTGTACAAGGGACTCGCCTTTCTAGAAGGGATCAAGAACTGGACTTTACTACACTTTTTATCGTTTGTAGGGATACTCATTTTGTTATGTCCTATTTATTGTGTCTATTTTTTACATTATTTTATAATGAACATTGAAATTTTGAACGCGGGAGAAATGCAGGCCGCCATAAGCTTATTGTTTGTTTACACCGTAGAGGTAGAAGAGATCTCAGTTCTATCCGTGTTTACACTGACGAGCGCATCATGACAAACAGACTTTTAAAGATCGACGTAAAATGTCCGAACGCGACGGTGAGACGCGGGTGGCACACAGAGACAAAAAAATGCTTGTGCCTATGTATTAAAACCATATTAACCATTGTGGTACTGCACCAGCTAGAACTATGATGTCACTGGTCGTTACACCATTGATATACGTGAGTATTCTCGTCAACTTCTAGCACAAACCATAGACAGTAGAAGCGAGCTACTGTCAATAAAAAACAAGCAAATTTATGATCACTTTGTATCTCCTACATTCTTGTTACTGATCTAGAAAGTTTGGGAAACTGACAAAGTTTAATATTGAATTACGGAAAAATCTTACGTACCTGTCCATGAGCCACAACAAACACTTGACAAGAAGAAAAGTACAAAACATCGACGCTGGAACACACCACAGCAAAAGGAAGAAAACAAGGGGAGACATGGTTAAACAAAACGCAAGCAAATTCTCTTTCAACAAAAATGTATTTATAATATCGACTCAAAATATTCTCTCTCAACTCACAATATAGACCTCTCTCAACTCACAATATAGACACGATTACGAACCTTATTCAATGGCAACTCTACAACTCTACAGTACAAGGGCAAAAACGCAAGTGACGTCCCACTTGTTCTGGTAGGGGGTTCACTAACAAACACAATGCATAATTAGCCTATTACAGGAAAGCAGTTTACACCAGCCAATCAAAGCGTTGTTTTACACATGACGTCGGAATGTAAGACAGTCAATGCTCTCCGCAATGGTATTGGTACTTGTCAGTGATTGGTCCGTTCCTTCACAATTCATTATACAAACCTATGATCTTGCTTGAGTTACAGGTGACTGCAATTAGATTGAAAGATTATGATGTATAGTGTACCGGTACGGTAGTCCACCAACTCAGATCCTTCAATCGTGCCCAATGGCGGAACACCCGCATGCGACTAAATACATTATGTATAATCATTAATTAAAAAGTAATTAATAGCGAATTACATTTAGAGGCGCAGATTTTGTCGCATTATGAAACATACAGCGTAATTGGCTTAGTGGCTGCATTTATCAGTACTAGCCAATCAAACAAAATTTAACAAAAGTCGCTGATCGCAGAAAGTAGCAAAGCGTGTGACATGAAAACAGTCGAATGCGCCGTGTCTGAGAATATGGGTACCGGTCGCGGTCCCCGTGTAGAAGACATTAACAAGCACAGTTTTCTGTGTGACTGTAAGAAGTAAATCTAGAACGTGTGAATATTATCCAATGGATCACCTCGGGATATGGTGGCTAGGGTTAGAGTAAACACCAAAGTACCGCGGCAAGCAATGGGAGCAGCACGCAAAATCAGGTTTGCAATTCGTCCTCGTGGTAGGAAATCAGGAATTCGTCATCGTAGAATAGGGCCCATCGAAACTGTCATATCTGACAACTAACAGGACTGAATTCATTCGGCCAGTTCGCAGACCTGTCGATGTTCTTATAAAAAGGTCAAACTAGCTGTGTCCGTAGTCGAACTGGCCACTCTCGCTAATTTGTTTCCAGTGTTTCATGTCATTTCCTTCATATTCGGAATACTTAAAAGTTTAAAGTTAAGAAAAATCGTCGAGAAGATCGCCTACTTCAGTCATCACATGTCTGTTCGCGGAAGACTTGTTTTAGCGCATGTGTACTTTCTATCCGACTATTCCCGAAGAACATCGAACGTATCCGAACCGGCATAATCCATTTATGGGATTACCCGGGCAGATGCGTTATTGTTTGCTTAGCAAACAAGCGGCATGTTTCATCTCCCTCAAAGGAGACAATAGACGTGCAGGCTCCTTCTCTTCCTACCTCCATGTATATATTAAAAATAAAGTCGGACCCAACACTGATCCTTGGGGTACACCATGATGGATGCTAGATTTCTCTGACACATTGCAGGGCTCGAAATTAACGGTAGTCCCGCGTCCACAGACTACCAATTTAGCCCTGGGGCTACCAAAACCCATGAAATGGTAGCCCACACGGACTACCAAAGCCCGGGACATGAAATTACTTAGTGGGCGACATAAAGTTGAGCGCGCTGTGAGATGGCCGACGCTCATACAGTCAACCCAGTTGGACACAGAAAGGCCAGACCATGACTTTGTTAAGCAATTTGAAATTAAAAGGCGACAGTGCAATAGAATTTGTTGCGACAAACTTTCAATAAAATATCATTATCTGAACTGATGTAACTGGATGACAGGCTCGGGAAATGATGGACAATGAAAATTCATTTTCATACTTATTTAATCACAATGTATCAATCACAATTAAACACAAAATTAATCAAACTGCAAAGAAAAAGCTGTCGGGCCTCCACAAATTACGCTTTCCGAAGTGTACGAGATCATCCCATGATAGTGTACTATGGTGGAGAAATATAGTCAAAATTGCCACGAAAGTATTGGGAACATGACTGTACCAAGTTGTCATCCTGAAATTCATAGCCAATCTGTTTTTAGCCATGTTATGTTTACACTTGCTGAGTGACACGTCATGGCGAACATCAAAATTTGTATATAAGCTCTGCGTATGCGTGAATACGTCGTCAAACTTGAGGCGTTACCGCTCTCCTAAGGCTATGATCTACATGTATTGATGTCAAATGACTAGAAAATTCACTTCCTGGATAGAATCACGCAAAATAAATCTTTCATTGTCTAGATATAAATAAAAATATCCTTTACAAAAAAAACCCTTCATTCATGCATGGACTACCAGACCTTGTCACTGGGCTACCAACTTCAGAAAATGGTAGTCCAATGGGACTACCAAGGAAAAAAGTTAATTTCGAGCCCAGCATTGTCATTTAATTGAACAAATTGAGAACGGTTTCAAATAACTTTGTATCTAGTGTAGGCAAGGGCCCTGAACCCGTAATGCTCAAGTTTTGACAACAAAATGTCATGGTTTATAGTGTCGAAAGCTTTACTAAAGTCGATAAATACCCTAAAGTAGAATTTCCTTTGTCAATTTCATGTAACAAATAATTTACTAAGTTAATCAAAGATAACTTAATAATTCCCAACAAGTTCTCGTTCTCCCCTTTTAAAGATGGGCGTAACTTAGGCAATTTTCAAAGCGGTGGGGAACACACCTGTTGAAAAAAGAATTATTTATAATATGGACCAGAGGTCTTAAAATGACAATGGCTGCATCTGTGAGAAGTCTCGGGGGCAAATTATCCCTTCCACTTGCTTTTTTGCCATCTAAATTTACTAAAAGTTGGTGAATCTCATACTCTGTTACTGGTGTGAGAAAAAATGGGTGTGTCATTGTCGAGAAACATATACAAAGATAGCTACTTCTTAATTCCTTGACAATGAAGACAGATTGTAATCTCTTCAGTTCCTTCCAATATCCTGTGTTTACACATAGTTTTAATTCTTTCTGACGTGTGACTCATCTCTAACCAATCAAAGTCAAAGACGCTTCTTACTTTCCCGCCAAAATCGGCTATATCACAGCCTGAATTAGCCACTTTACTTTAGTATATGTTTATGCACAGTATAGTGTATGTGTATACTTATACTCAGAGCGCATCGCTCACCACTGGATCTGGTCGTCACTTATCCACCCACTGATACATTATATTATTGTAGCAGTAGTTCATCGTAGCTGTAGTAATAAAGTTTGAAGAAATACAGTCGACGCCTCTGTCTCCATCACTTGAACTCAAAAGATCCTGCTTCGTAAACAACCCCACACAGTCATTGGCTGACTATAGGTAATGCCTAAAATCGTTTGCAGAGTGTGGAATATTTTTTGCCAAGTTTTCACCAACATGTACAAAAAAAGTCGTTAAAACCCCGTACAATATCAGCTTGGTCAGTCAAAATGTGTTCAACACCATTTGCCTCAACCTGTAGGCGGTCTGGTATTTTATCAGGGCTGGTTTTCTTACCAAGCAATTCATTAACAACACTCCACATATTGTTACCATTATTTACTCTGAATAAATTAACGTAGTAATTTTTTTATTCCTTAGAAACGCTTGTGAGAATATTTCTGTACGATTTAAAACGATAAATTGCCCTGGTATCATGGTGACTGGAGATAACTTGCACGTACAATTTACGCTTGGTGTTAATAGAATTCTCTATAGCCTTAGTGATCCAAGGATTATTTTTCCTTTTTGTTTAGTCTGACTTTCAAGGGAGCATGGCGATCGCATACCTGAGTAAAAAGATTGTTAAACAAATCGAAAGAAGTGTCGACACTGCTATCACTGGCGTTCAAAACGCTATCCCAGTCAATATTACGTAGGTCAGAAACAAAACTGTCACGATTATAACGCCTGAAATCTCTCTTATAAAATGACCTTAAATTGGTAAGTGAATGTGAAAATTATCAAAAATACATAATACTGGTAAGTGGTCTGAGATATCAGCAATAATTGTACCAGCATTTATCTGACATACAAGAGCTAATATTTGTATAGATGTGGTCAATTGTTGACCTAGATGTACTTGTAATCCGAGTAGGTAATGAAATTAACTGCTCAAGGTGAAAACATTGCATTCTAGATATGAAACTTCTAACATTGTGGTCTGATTTTGTAACATCGAGATTAAAATCGCCCACAAGGATACAATATTTTTGTCAAATTTAACGGTAAAAAGAACAACAGAAAGCCTGTTTTCAAATTCCTCAATATTAGTACCTGGTTTGCGATACAATACACCAACAATGATACGATTTTTAGTACCACAGATTTCGAACCATAATGATTCCGAATGCATTACATTGTAATACAACAATTTATAATCGAGGGAGGAGTGCACATACGCACCTACTCCACCGCCCCGACCTGTGTTTCTACACTTAAGCTCAAAAGAATAATTTGGCATATGAAATAAACTTGGATTATCAATTCTCCAAGTTTCCGACACACCAATAACGTCGAACGTACCAGAAATACAGTGATTATACAACAGACGTACATCATCTATGCTATTACCAAGAGATCGAGCATTTACATGCGATACAGAAAAGGAGCGACCGAATGTAGGGCTGAATTTATTTTTTAAGACGGAGGGTTCTAGAGCATAATTATTAATTGTGAATATATCATCTACATCATTTTCGTCACGGTCAAAGATCATTAAAAATAGAAAAGCTTAATGCAGTTTCTGGTTTGAATCCCTGAACCATGGAGAAATTCCTAATATTTAGCTCACAAATATACCCTATATGAGTATAATCTGCATTGTTATTGTTTAAATTTTGTATTCAGGTCCGGACTAGAATACATTTATCAACAATAACAACGGTCATTTCACATACACAGGCTGTTAGCAAGCAAGACACCGGGCTTGGTCATGATGATCGGATTATAGTAAAATTCTGTAGTTGATACATTGAAATAGAGTAGTGAAAAATTAGTTAAAAGTTACAGCTAATGTCCCTTTAATATCTGCTTACGAGTCCTTAGTGAAACTTTACGTGTCATTATCGTTTATCGACCCCAAGACCAAAGAAAAATCCAAGTTCAACGAACGATTTTCTATCAGATTTCTCGAATCTGCAAGAAATTACCATTCCATCACCTGGACATTTATTGATTACAAGTGACTGTAATTTCCATATGAACGATCTGGAATCTCGCGAATCTTGTCGACTGCCCGATCTGTTGAATTCAAAAAATCTCCCACACCATGTAAGTCAACCAAACCCAGACTAGGACATACACTGGATCTTCTCATAACACGTGCCTCTGATCGGCTTTTTGATAAAGTCAATGTCTCTGATGTACTTGATTCTGATCACAGCCTGGTCCCTTTTAATACGAATGTAGCACTTCCACCAATTATGAAAGCTACACGCAGTCAACCTAATTTACGGTCGATAAATATTCTGGAACTGAGATCAATGATATCTATGCCGGTAACGAATTGCCATCAAATTCACGACGTGAATGATCTTTGTACATTGTGTCATCGATATCCTCGATAAATTAGCACCGATAACATCCAAAACTGTTACTTTGAAAGCAAGAGAACCATGTTACAATAATGAACCAATGACAATGCGAAAATCTGTCCCTAAATATGAGCGTAAGTGGCATCGTGGTGGATTTAGTCTTTCACCGCGAAATATTTATCGCCAAACGTTCACAATATTATCGACGCATTGATGAAATAAAATCGGAATATCATCGTTCAAGGATTGATGCTGCGGATTCTAGAGAACTAATCGATGACATGACCCGTACGATGCTTTTTATCGAAATGTTTAGACCAGTTGCAGATCAGTTGAAAAATTATTTGTCAGAAAACCTGTTATATGCAAAGTGTCAATCAGCATATCGCATGTATCATACCACCGAAACCGCCCTCTTTCGTGTTCACAATGATGTTATGATGGCTTTAGACTCTCGTAAGGATGTAATTATGATAATGCTTGATTTGTCAGCAGCCTTTGATACTCTAGACCACGCGATTTTGCTTCATGGATTAGAATATCGTTTTTGTGTATCCTGTCTAACCTTACAGTGGATCCGGTCATATTTAACATATTGCGTTTCTATTGATTCCACCACTTCAGAAGCTGTATTTTACAGTGTGGAGTTCCCGAAGGTTCTGTACTAGGGCCCATATTTTTTACGTTGTATACTGCCTCTCTCGATGATACCATTTCCGCCAATGGTTTACAGTACATGCTATATGCGGACGATTCTTAGATCTATGGAGTTTGTAAAAATCCTGAAGATGTTATGTTAGATTAGACCGTGAACAGTGTGTAGATGATATCCGTCGATGGATGACGTCTAACATGCAAATTCTGAACGATGGCAAAACAGAGGTGGTTCAGTTTTCGTCACGGTTCCGAAAGGATGGAACAAATCTGAAATCTGTCTGACTCGACATGTTTGACATAATTTCATCAACGACAGTAAGAAACTTGGGGTCATGCTTGATTCCGATGGATTCACGATGAGTCACGTTTATGGTATTTGCAAATCTGCATGTTTTCGCTGTGCATAAAATCGGAAAAATCGTCACCTTATTGATGCAAAAACTGAAAAGAAATTAGTACATGCTTTTGTAACATCAAGGCTGGATTATTGCAACAGCCTCCTTTATGGAATCCAAAATTACGTCTACCAGTGAAAAAAAATCCGAGTCTGTCAAAAATGCCGCTGCACGCCTAATTACCAGCATAAACGAAATTGGAGCATATTTCACTCGTTATTTTTAAACTTCATCGGTTACCTGTATAGGAAAGGATTAAGTTTAAAATATTCCTCCTTACTTTCAAAATTCAGAGTGGCAATTGTCCAGATTATTTGAGGTCGTTGATCGATATACAGACACGGCGTCGTACTTCGTTCACTCCACAAACTTCTTTAACTAGGCGTGGTTGTCAGCGATAGCAACGAACGCACGCTTTGAATCTTTCGGTATCGCCTGAAACGCCATTTTAAAAAATCTCTTTTGAGGGATTGTTAAAACCGTTTATTTATGATATGAAAATTTTAAATTTTGTTCAAAGCACGAAGATGTAGGGTAGTGCGCTTTTTTCAGGGAAGAAAACTACTGTTGGTGTTAATGATACCAATAGTAGCTGTATGGTATCGCTTGGAAAAGTACCAATACTAAGTACTGAACTATAGGAGTAGTAAAAGCATCAGTATTAATTATGCCTGTAATAGATTAAGTACTATTAGTTATGAGTGTATGGCACCAATGCTACTGTTATGATTCATGAAATCACTAATAAAATACCGATAAACTGTTGTATGATGGCAGAATGGTGCAAATACACACATTTGGTTGCTGCATCATGAAAAAAACCCCGGAGAGTTGTTTGCTTGGCACATTTGTGAAACTTTTGTAGATTTTATAAAGCTATTTTGGGACTTTTACTATGGCTATCCAGACGCAACAGTAGACCAGTGTTAGTGTTGTGTTGTTGTGTTGATCTCAGCTTGAGCGTGTGCAATACCCACAATGCGTCACTCATCAACATTTGTTTCATTTCAGGAGCACAGTTTTTACAGATATCATGTCAGCAAGTCATCTATCGGGTGTGACACCTGGTCAAGATATGTTGAAAAAAGAAGGGTGAAATTTTACGAGAAGATTTCATGAGGTGCTCTCAGAGAATCTCTTGCACCTCTCTTACTTTAAAAAGTGATGCGCATCCATATAATCCTACGCCAAACAACTGTTCTTATAGTTTGCCAATCAACAACAACAAAGTTTTTTTCGGCCTTTGTTTAATTACATAGTATATGAAAACCTACATGAGAATACTCAGAGGAAAGTCTGTAATTTTACAGGGAACTTTATCTAATATTGTCAAGGTGCAATGTCAAAATGAAAAGTTCATATGTACAAATGTAAGATTAACACGACTGGAACTAATTTGGGAAAATTGGATCTTTATATATTTCGAATTTTTCAAAAAATGTTAGGTGTCCTATAGCTGAATGTTGCAATATTACAAGTAACTCATAAAAACTAGTGTATAACGTAATGCAAGTTCGTAGTAAAAATGAAACCTTTAATGGTTTGCATTATGACATACATGTCCACTAACTTTTCATTTTCATTTTTTGAGAATTTCGCAAGAGTGAAATGTATCATAGAAATAATGTTTATGACTAAATGAATAAATTTATAGTATGTCTTTGTTAGCTGTGCTTGTAACATATGACATTTGCAAATTGTTAAATTTGCACTAATTTTAGTAACCATGCTTTACAAACCATAGACCATCACAAATGTCGATAAAAGTATAGTGCTGATATGAATCTTATAAGCTGAGCATTATTAAGACAAGAAATTCAAATACAATTGCTAAAATAAGTTTTGAAATTAGAGTAAAGTTAAAATTTTGTTTCAGTAAATATTGGGTGTTTGGCTGTAAGATGAACATTACACACAGTGACTTCTACTTGTAGTGCTCTAAATTATATGATCACAACGATGACTTGAAAGCACATAAAAAAGGACAGTAGTCTAGGTTCAAGGATTTTAAGAGTAGAAACACTTAATTGACAACATGGACTTCACTTTTTGAATGAGAATGGTACAGCCTATTGCATCAGACAGCTGCACTGAATGTGAAAATGTTGGTGACAGTCTGATAATGGGACTTGTGGATTTCTTGATACCTTGTAAATTTGTATTGAGTCAGAAATTAGTCATGTAAATCGTATGTCATATTGCTCCGTACCTTCTGAATAAATTGAAACACTTCAATGGCATTGCACACATCAATTTCTCAAAATTTTCGAGGCGAGAGGGGGACACTCTCGTGCTCTCCCCACTGACATAGCGTGGTCCCTAGATATATATTAATGTGCATTTGGAATAAATGAAAATGGCTAGGTGCACCAAACCCTCGAAAGTGACGGCCGTTTTACAGTATGTAATTTTCATTTCGCCGAAATTGTCTTCTAGTGTCAAATGGGGCGAGTGATCATGACGGCGACACGGACATCGAGTATATGGCGGCCGTGCTTTCTCTAATTGTGCTCCAAAACTGTGGAATGACTTACCACAAGAAATTCGTCAATCATCAAGTCTGGAAACATTCAAAAACAAATTGGAGACCCATCTCTTCAAGCTAGCTTACTGTGCGGACCAATTCTTCTAAGCGCCATTGAACAGATATTTTTTCTTGGATTCTGGCGATATATAAATTTGTTTGATTGATTGATTGATTGATTGATTGATTGATTGATTTGGTGGAAGAGTATCAGCATCCAAGACGATCGTCTGCCCCAAATAGAGAAATCGGAATCAATTTTTCCTTAGTATCACACAAAAAATATCTTCAGACATTTAGGCCTATACTATGCTAAACTCCATGGTGTTCACATACTTGTGACAGTACATCAACCGCGCAACGGATATCCGTGGCGGGGTTGACCTTTTGATGACCCGCATAGACGCACGCTACCCCGTCACAGATAGCTTCGTTTCCACAGCTATCTCTTTTTGAACTCTTAAAATGCACTGGACCTGAGAAAGAAATCTAACTTCACAGGAATGATTTCAACAAAGTGTTCCTACCCTTTCACCTTCAGTCTGAACAAAGCCATGTTCATTGTCTCGCTGGGTCACATTCGCAGCATACTTCATTTTGATATTATTTGACAGAGAGAAGAACTTCCATGATACTTTGAACATCTTCCCAATCTGCAAAGGGGAACTGCCAACACTCAGCATGCATATATATAAACAAGCATTGTAAAGCTGATGCTCAGAGTTTAGAGATATGCTTAAAATTATTTTGTTACTACAAATGTTTTAAGCACTTGAAGATATACCCTCTGTTTTCTCTCAACTGCGCAATTGCGCAAATCGCTCATTTTGAGCCATTGTCCACAGTCACCTGTGGTCTATTCGGCTCTGCGTCTATTCGCCCTATAGACGTGTGTACATATACCTGAGAAGAAGACATACGTCTATAGGGCGCATCGACGCAGAGC
Source organism: Ptychodera flava (assembly GCF_041260155.1). Taxonomy (NCBI): domain Eukaryota; kingdom Metazoa; phylum Hemichordata; class Enteropneusta; family Ptychoderidae; genus Ptychodera; species Ptychodera flava. Next base: position 26,296 of record NW_027248415.1, read on the forward strand.
CGAATAGACCACAGGTGACTGTACATTGGCTGCCCCTGAAAAAGTCACTGACAGCGCGGAAATTGCACACAAAAACACAGCACGCAAAGACGTCCATGAGGGTGACCAATGCGCATAGTGTACTACGTAAGTGACCTGTGAATTTGCTGTTTTTTCTAGTCATAATGTTCCTTCGGAAAACACAAAATATCGCCTGTCACTTGGCTTTGGTGACGTGCATGACGTGAAGTGTGTACGCATCGAAAAGAACAGCCAACGACGTAGTTGCTGTTCAGTCTCAATGGATGCTAGTGCAGTGCTCATGTTTTAATAGCGGTAAAGTTTTAAAGCAGAACTTGAAATATTATGGAAAATTCCAGCTTCGTGCAGGCACGCTGCAGTGACGATCGATCTCGATCGCAATGAAACACAATAGTTTGATCACCTCATATTTACATTGATTTAAACCCCAAAATTCGGACCAAATCGTGTCCAAGGGAACAAACTACGTCAAATTCTGAATCGGAGAAAGCTTTGGGTTAAAAAATGACAAATCGACAGAGAAGATGGAAAGCAGCCTATCACATCACAAGCTGACAAACATCATAATGCTGATATAGTACGGATGTTGCATGCAACATAGACAACGCAACTGAACTAGGCAACGATCATAATGATATTGGGGAAGCACTTCCTAGGAACTTCAAAGTTAAATCTGCATCAACACTGCCCCCTAAAATGTCAAGTCTGCCCCCTGATTTTGATGATAGGGCACAACGTGCCACTTTCAATGAACATGCAGAGAAAACACTAACAATGTGCTTTTTATAGCACCATAAAGTGTTAAAATATACGATAGATAGCTAGATAGATATATAGATAGACAGACAGACAGATAGATAGATAGATAGATAGATAGATAGATAGATAGATAGATAGATAGGTATAGGTAGGTAGACAGACAGACAGACAGACAGACAGACAGACAGATAGATAGATAGATAGATAGATAGATAGATAGATAGGTAGATAGATAGATAGATAGGTATAGGTAGATAGATAAACTGTGAAAGTGATTCAGAATGCATTTGATTTGCAAATTGTGACAATAAGACTGCGTTCACGAATAACGTTTAGGGGGGAGGGCAGGAGGAATCGCGATTGAAATCTTATTTTTCTTCAGACCCCCCCCCCTAAGTACCCTAAAAAATTATCAAATGCCCCCCCCCTCTATATGGTCAAATATTTTTCAAGTCCCCCCTGAACTATCACAGGCCCGCGTATTTTTCAATGATGTTGGCGCAGAAAAAATAAACACGTAATGCACTGTTCCGCTCACAGGTGTTTATTAGCAATTTGTATAGTCATATATCAAAGGCAAGTTCTTTAAATGCCTCAGTGATGTTTTTAATTTATTGGTCTAAAAGCTAACTTGAGTTAATCCAACTCTGGCCAGTTCAATTGCTCCTGCCGAAGAGCACACAAAATGACAATCATGAGAGAGAAGGCAAATTGTGAATTCTGGCCATATTGTAAAAAACTGAGCACAGTGACCAACCAAAAATTTGTTTCAAAAGTAGAAGATATATAAGAATTAGACGCATGGTTTATTGAGCTCAATATACAAGAATGACAATAGCTATACTATATTCATTTAAACAGAATGTCAGACAAAAGAAACTGCCTCTTTCTGATAACTGACGTCGTCGCTGTACATGAGAGGTTGTAACATTAATCGCCTCACTGGTTTGTCCCAGTTTTCAAGAGTTGGGGAAAATGTTGGTCTACGTGCGAAAAGTAACCAGACGCCATTAATCGAGATTTGCAATGATTGATGAAGCATGTTCTTTTTGCGGGACAAAATCTTCCATTGCAACCTTAAAAAATGGAATTGCTCTGAGTGTGACATCAACGAACTACATCCCGATTCCCGGAGACCCCGGCCTGGCAAGCGGCAATAGGTGAAACCTGGAATACAAATGATACACGATTCAAACGAGACAGTGTAGACCTACACGGCATCTGTTCCATCTTCGCTTGCCAAGGTCTCCTGTCGGGGCAGCTGGATGCTCCTCGAAATGGGATAGTTTAGTGGGAGACATACAGTAGTCCAAGTAGCGGGCCCGTGCGAACGGACGATGCATCTGTCCAAGATACAAACGATAGACTGTGATAGAACGACGCGAATATTTCTGTGCACGCGTTTGTGAGGGAAATGGTATACATGTATGCACCCCGGTTTTCACCTCATGACATAAAGACTTTCGATTAAGGAAACGAAGATAACTGTAGACTTTTTTGACCCCATAATAACAAGATGCTCCAAAGTAACCCGCTCACCAAAATGGCTCCCGATTATGTAACATAGTTTGTGATGAAAAGGAGTGGACGTGAGGTCACTACAAAAATATATTTTTCCTTATCCCCGCTTTTTATTTCATGCGATAATAATAAAATAATTTTATTTCGGTAGTGCATGCTTTTTCACCGTACCTCAGGTTGACTTCTAACCGTGGGATTTATGCGTTTGATGAGATGTAGACATTTTACCCATGTTGTACAGCACGATCTTTGACCCAACCTTGACACGTTGACCTTTAGTCGTGTAGAAAAGGTATAGTTCTCACTAAAAACAAATATTTGACAAAAAAAACAGTAGAATGTACCTACAGCTAGAGAACAAAGCAAACGGGTTGTTGTTCTTGTGTGTCGTATTTGTAAAGGTAGTATGCACCTCGAAAGTGAATCAAGGAATCTTTCAATCATTCTCTTTCAAAATCAAGAATAAAAATAGGGGGTCACCGTGCAAATTTTGGTACTAGAGAAACAAATTACCCAAGATTTACCGATATTAGAAATTTAAAATGGCCGCCATCCCTGCATGTGTTAACTCTATGGAGAATTCTATGGAGAAAAATAAAAATTTTCGAATTTCGAAAAACTAAGCCGGTGAAAAGTTTTCTTTCACTAAGAGCTTTAAAATGAACCCCCACATGTGGTATATCAGAATAGAATTGTAAAAGTTTGAGAGTCCGAATGTCTGTCCCCAAGGTGCGTTCTACCTTAATAAAGATACAGAACACGTAATCGTTGTTGCTGCTATTATTTCAACTATAACCTTATTTATAATATTAGTTGAACACCGTAATAATTTAGCTTTCGCTGCGTGAAGAACAAAGCGAGCATTGAATATAGGGCCGAACGTTAACTCATTAATGATCTGAAGCTATCTAGATTGTCAGAATGCCAAAGATAGCTCGACTGTATCAATTGGACACGGAATCAGAACACCCTGTGAATAAAGAGCGTTACTTCATCTGTACACTGTCAGGCCACATAGTATTATTCTGATCTTTATGTTTGCTTATCGCGAATTTGTCTAAAAACAACGATTACAGAATTATGTTGTATTCAAGTGAATGAATTCTTACAAAGGTCAAGTATATGAGGAAATACTAATAAACACAAGAATGTGCATAGATTAAAGGACAATGAGCTTCTGACTTTGTCAAATACATCATCTGTAATAGTTCAAAACCACGTGAGACATTTCCATGATTTTAAAATTAAGTGTAAAAGGGAAGGGAAGTTTTACGCCACCCTTTAGCCTACAAATGAAATCATCAACCTACATGAAAAGAAATATATACACTTTTTCGACAGTACTGTTTCATGCCAATAAAATAACCTCGAGGGGAAATCTTTGATTCGGTTTAAATTTGCATTAAACGTTTGCTTTGTGTTTAAAAGTACCATAAAGGTTACAGCTACATGCTAAGGACGTAAGTAAGAAACAAACAAAGACAATTTTAAGAAGTACGCTTTGGTCGCTGCGGCTACCGCTGTACCACTCGTATTAAGGTACCCAACGCCTCGAAAAAAGATGGCAGGGAAGTTGTCATGTCCGTCCAGGGTTGGGGTAGGTTTGTTTTGGTCTCAGCACAGGTTTCTTGTTGCTATCGTTAGTTTTAAACATAGGAGTATGATATGTATTGCCAATAAGGATGTATAGTATCAACCTTAAAAGTCTCTTGGTCTTATAACTGGTTCTCTGAAGGTTTCTTGCTGTTCTCTTACTGTACCATAGACCCTAGTTTTCTCTACAGGCTAATGCTGCATGCATGGTGTGATAATTGTGATAATCTTATGCTGTTTTACCATGAGTGGGATTACCCAATGGCCAAAGCAGGCAAGTGTAAGTTACTTCGAGGGCTGGATAAAAAGTGTTGAGCCTAACTTTAAAGGAACGATGCCAGATAACTTTTTATTTCAACTCTTCGGATGACTAACTGACTGACTGGTTTATTTTCAGTCCGCTGTGTATTTGACTGCTGATACCGTATGGGTGGATATTTTACATCTAGCGTTAAGTGTTAATTTTGACGTCGAAAACGTCGAAGGGCTTCACTGGACCGGGTAACCATGCCGGTCAGTACATTGTTCACCGGCCCGCTAACTCCCCGGATGTTCGTACTCAGATGCATGTAATAAATGCAACGCAGGCTCTGTGTCTTTAAATGTTCGCGTATATAGGCCTACTTCGAGCTGTAACGCGACTTGGCAGCCGTGGAAAATGTTGATTCTTTAATCTACAAAAGTCTTCCTTTCAAGAAGCTGAAATTTTGCTCACATCATCACTTGTCTAAGAACTTGCAAGATTACTAATGGCATTTCAACCGGCCATGCAGTTTTGCGGCCAGATTGGAAACTGCGAAAAACACCTACGATGACCATGAAGTAATGTTATATTTAAAAAAAAACACATTTTCTCCAAAGGAAACACACTGTTCGACCTAGTATGTGACTAGTGTATTGACTCATATGAGATCAAAATTTTGAACCCAATATTTTAATGACTTAATATATAATATTTGACCAACTGTCATGTATCTCAACAACCACATGGGCGAGAGGTTTAGTTTGTGTTGAATATTGATCACCATGAGACAATGCTTTGTCAAGCATTTCGGGATGACCTTTCGAACTTTAACCAACTTTTCAAGATGTCAGCAACTGCCACAAGTACAGCTGTGGTATTACGTGAAATGAGGCGCGTTGTTTCTTTTATAATTGACATACCTCAATAATTATGTACATATTACTTAATTTAAGGCTAAGCAATACTGAGAGAGGCCGTTTTCCGTTCGAAACTGACCAGTATATTACGTCTGAATTAATTCAACAAATTTTGGCATGACCTTTGGTGACTTTAATTTGCAATTTCAACTTACACACCTTGTATATTTTCCTTTTTAAACAAACCATTATGCCACCAATACTTATAATGCTAGCACTTCATTTTACTGCTTTGCACTTTGGCTGTCAATTGCTTGGGCCCCATCAATGCTGCTTGCAGCTCTAATGTCTTCCTGCTTCTTTTCAGGCATGACAAAAAGCCACGTAAATTTGCACCGCAGTACGGCTTTTATAGTCAAATCACAGTCCCGACCCCCGGTTTTTTGTGGTCAAATCTTTTACATTGTACATATAGGCCCTCGGTGTCAAGCGCTTTTTTAAGTCCTGCGAAAGTATTTATCGACCCTTACCTACTGTGATTGGAGATTTAATGTCTGCTGGTGGAATTCATGTCGCTCCCGCGCCGGTAGAATATATCAATTTTATATCGTATTTTGCAAAATATATTTGTGACGTTACATGGTCCTTATAGTCTATTACTATACTATCACGACTTTAAACCCCTTCACTGTGGTGAAGAAGTTACAGTCGTAAAAAGTCAAAATCAGCCCATAAAAGGCAGGAACCCCGGCAACAGCTATGGACCCTCAACTAGAGACAGCTATGTAGGTTCCGGGTCAGGCTACGGCCTTTCCTTATAATGAATATTCATGTTACTGAACACATCACAGTACAGTGGAGGTTCAAGGACTGAGAGAATACGCACTTTAGTTTGGTCCCCGAACTGCTATGAAACAGACGATCAAGTTCGTACGTATAAATTGGCAATTCAAAACATGTCGGCCGATACTTGTATTGATGACCAGGGGCCGTACTGGCCGTTGTATTTCCACTGCAAGGTATGGATAAATCGATGTTGTTAATTCTCTGTACATCTAATACCACAAATGTGATGTAAATTCTATATTTACAAGCAAGCAATAAAAATATTATTATTTTACATACAGCCGACATTTAACCTAACGTTGCACTATTCCGTTGCGCTGAGCTCGATGTTTATACTGCTCGAGTTCGAAAGAGGTGAATCGCGGGCGATTACGACGCGCGGCGCGGCGCAAACGCTCGAGTTTCGTAGGATGATCGTAATTTGGAGAAATAGCCTAAGTACCTCGTTCAGTCGATGATGTCATTGTCCCAGGCCATTGGCAATTTCCTTATAAGTAAAAGCACGGTCCCTCCACAAAAGGGACAGTGGTAAAAGAAGGCCTCATGACATGACACCGAGCGTCGAGTATTTGTGATGGGTACCCAGTGTTTAGGGAGCTGTCATTATTTACGGCGTGTGGGGTACGGTAGGAGGAATTTCATCGGAAACTCTGAAATTTCGGGTAACGCCCCCTGCCAACCAAGAGGAATTCGAGTAACCCCAATCTCTCTAATACAGAAATGTTGACGGACCCCCCATGGGAAAAGTTAAATATAAATACATGTATATGATAAGCTTACAAAAATACGATAATAGTAAAGACCTTTCAAATCCAGGTGTATCCTGTTTGATTATCATCAGTTATTCATTACTGTTGACAAAGATGATACCAATAAAATAAAATTCAAAGTCACAACGAAATGTTGATATAAAAGCTTATGTTATAACCAGTATCCAGCTATATGGTATTGTTTAATTTGAATGGGTATCATAACAGGGTTTCACTAGGATATCTGACAGGACAGAATTTGAAAGTACAGGAGACACGCAAGAGACTAAGGGCGGATTATCAGAGGGGTGTCCCCACTATTACATGGAAAATTGTGAGAATTGATACGTACAATGGTGCAATCTGGTACAATTTTTTCAATTAATTTGTTTTTACTAAGTAAAACTGTCAGAACACCCCAAGGAAGGAGAGCATAAGAGTGGGATGTCCCCCTCTCGCATCGAAAATTTGAGAAATTGATGTGTGCAATGGGTGCAGCTGAGCGGTGTTTCAATTTAATTTGCTCCAAAAATTTGAGTAACACCTTCTTTCTCTCCACATTTTGAGCAACCCCCTTGTAGATTTCAATTTTTGAGTGACCCCCATCGGATTCCTCCGACCTACCCCAAGGCAGTAAATAATGATGGCTTCCTTACAGTAATTCGATTGTCTGTTATCATTTGAACACGTTCACAGGAAAAGGTCATCTAAGGTCGATCGTCAGATCGCAACATAGCATGGTGAATGAATTTGGGTCGACAAGGTTGTCCTGCTGTGAAAAATTGGTATTGATACAAACAACAGTTCGGACAGTGTCACAGATCTTACCATGAATAATTCATGGTAAGATCTGCGACTCTGCTCTGTTGCATTGCACAGTTCGGAAAAACAGTTGCAAAATTACACGCCTTCGCTCTTTAAGACTGGTGACACTATTCGGCCAAAATCAGTTTCGTGATTGTCATCAATCTCCGAATAAGAACGCAAAATCACACTTGGGCTGCATTTGGACTGATTGACCGGGGGGGGGGGGCGTGTTTCTCTGTATGATCAGCGGAGGCCAAAGAAAACATGGCAAATAGGTTGGAAACAATTAGCCTACTGAAATACAGCGTAGTTATCGACCACAATAGCATTACAGGACGACAGGATGCAGACTGCTTAAGGTAGAATGCGTTTCGGCGACTGATCTTGCGATATTCGGCCTGTCAAGCACCTGTTTGGGTCTATCCCTTGTAGTGTTCATTTTGAAGCTCCTTGACTAAATAAGAGTTTCACCAAAATAGTTTTATTATGAAAATCAGAAATTTAATGTAAATTGTCTAGGACGGCGGCCATACACACTTTGAGTTATAAAAGTCAGTAAATATTGGGTATTGTGTTTCTCCAGGTACCAAATTTTGTACGGTGACCCCAATTTTTTATTTTTTATTTGGAAAGGGAATTTTTGAAAGTTTAGGAAAGTTTTAGCAAAAGTTAAAATTCAATTACGAACGCTGACTACCTTCTTGGCTGATAATAACAACAATGTCACAACAAGGGTAAGGCGGTCAGTGACTTACTGGAGCGTTGCTTGGAAACTAATTTGATACCGAGTATTAAAGTTCATAGAAAAGGTCTAATCTTGATGTAAATGGTCATTTGAACCGATGACGTAATGAAATTTGCCAATATATTTCGACTGCCAATGTTTGATTTCAGTGTGAAAAAAGGGTTGTCCGAATTAAATGACGGATTATGTGACACTTGTCATGAAGGTTGAATCTGATGACTGCGTGTGCAATCTTTATTAATTGGGATTTCGAAGAAGTTTATTTCTTTAGCGAAGAATTTGACTTCTTCAAATTATAGCGACCTCTATCCTGTAGGGTTGACTTTTCATAACGTTCGACGTACTTGCACGGAATAATTTTTGTGAGTCCTCCACAACAGCTCTGTGTTGCATACTTCTGTTTCTCCATAAACAAACATTTTAATACTGCTAATGTGATGCCAAAATACTAAAACCACTATTTTCTATTTTTATATTTTAAATCCGATTTTTACATCAAGTCATTTGCTTTGAAGTTTTATTCAGCTGTGACATGATGATCTGCTTGAGCATACGAACCATATATTGCGTACCATGTATTTAGAAAATGGCAATGTTGTAGCAATGGCTGTGAAATGACTGTGAATGACTGTGAAATGACTGTTAGTGCACAGCCCTGAGATCAGAATGAAATATTAACTTAAAAGTCGTGGGACTTTCCGTAAAAACAGAGAGTGTATTATGTATTTTTTCTGTTCTATTGAATAGTTTTCTATGTAAGATGGTATGGTGTGGATTTCATCCATGGCCAGTAGTCAAGAATTCTGCACGTTTTACATTATTACATTTATTCATAAACGAAAAAAATCACATTTAATACATTTTTTCGTCAAATATCATCGTGAAATACTTTACTATCTAGACTTCGACGGAGGGCAGATCGGACGTCCTCGGGAGTTTTGGCCGGCCTTGCATGAAATACACTCAAAAATGCATTATTTCATTTTATGTAATAAATGTAATACATGTAAAAATGTAGTAAATGTAAAGAGTGTATCTAGATCTAGCACCCATTTTTATCATTTAATTCGTGCAGACCTTTAATGTTATGAGTGTAATACATGTAAATATATGTATTAAATTCAAAGAATGTATTTCGTGCAAGCTTAACTAGACCCAGCCCCGATCTTTTAATGTAATTATTGCAGAACTGTGATTAAATAAATATGATACAAATAGAAAATGTAGTAAATGTAAAAAAAAATGTATTTCGTACAAGGCTATCTACAACCAACTCATTTGAGTGTCTGGATAGAACACACAAGGGAAGTGCTAAATTACTTGTTGAGTTGATAGTAGAGACCGAAGTTAATAAGGACAGCACTCTGGCTAAACAAACCATAATGCAATGTATACGTACTGATGCCAATCTGTTTTTATAGACACACAAGGATAAACAGTGGAGTGGAGTTTTTATAGACACACAAGGATAAACAGTGGAGTGGAGTGTTACATGATTAGTATTTCACTCAAATGAGTCGGTACTTTTTATCTACAATGTTATCTACAGAACTTTTGTGGGACATACAAAAAAGTAAACGTTATGTATATGAGACTGTCCAACCATCCTGTTTTTTGCTGTAGACCTAGCCCCGATCGTATGATGCAATTTGTGTAGACTTTTAATGTAATAAATGTAATACATAAAATGTATTAAATGAAAAGAATATAAATGTTATTCTTGCAAGCCCATCGTGACCTAGCCCAGATCTCGTTATGTCTTTCGTGCGAACGGTAAATGAAAAAATGTTAAAAAGGCAACTATTGGCTGTAGCTCGTGGATTTAGGAGTCGTCAGGGATGTATTTCTTCCTTTGAGAAAGAGAAGGCAATATACTGCACTTTTTATCGTGGACATTTCCAAACATTTCTACTCAAAAGAAAGTTGAGCAAGAAAGTAATGTAGAGTGGGAAATAAAGTTGATCCAAGGCAAATGTATTGCATGTATAATAGACAATATTTCTTATATTGATTTGGCTTTCACTGGAATGTTCAGCCAACAGGAACAGAAGTACACTCAGAGTTATGCACACAATGCCAGTAGTGTACCCCTGATAGGACAGACTATTGGTAAAATTATCGACCAGACAACTGAAAAATGGCCAGACAAGATTGCAGCCGTTTTTTCTCAACAAGGCATCAGGAAAACGTTTGCACAACTCAGACTAGAGGTAAATGAGTGTAAAATTTTTATTTGAAGTGAAACATTTTATGAAAAACTTAATTTTATAATGTTCAAGTTGAAAATCTGCATGTATCCTGTAAATTGTGTAATGCTGGAATAACAAACAATTTCTCTCATTCATATTGGCTTATGCCAAGTCTTTTTTAATATCATGTTAGATTAAGACACCCTTTCACATTAAAAATCAAATTAAACAAATAGTTGAATCATCAACCTTTTACATCTGTGTTTAGATTGACAGACTTGCAGCTGGTCTTCTAGCCATTGGTATAAAGAGAGGAGATAGAGTCGGAATGTGGTCTCCGAATCGTTTGGAATGGGTGTTAACACAGTATGCAACAAGTCGTATTGGCGCCATTCAAGTCAATATAAACCCAGCATATAGACCAATGGAGTTAGAGTATGCATTAAACAAGGTATATGTTCATATTTATTGCTCAAAACTTTGCCTTTTCTTAATTACAATATATGTTTTATGTTACCCAGTTTTGCTTTTACAATAGAAATAGGATTCAGTCCTTTAATAGGGGCGTAGTAGAGGTTTTTGAATAGTTAGTGGTATTTTCTACATGCATTAAACTAAATGGTGTTGAGTGAATAAAAGGTACAGAAATCATGATTCTGTCGATGAAAATTTGTTGTTATAGCTCTCATTTGCTGTCAACCTGGTGGGCAGTTGGTACCTGTTGACTTCAGTATGTATGTATGTATGTATGTATGTGTGTGTGTATGTATGTATGTATGTATGTGCCCTGCGTACGATGCTGTGTGTTCCGCTACAGCTAATCGCCCCGCTCACCACAGCCCTGCAAAGACCCGTACGTAGGGTCGGTGACTTCAAATCCATTTTGGGACTTGATGTAAAAAGCCAAATTACTGCCGAAATTCAGCGTTCTTGGGCCCAAGTCGTATCCCAGCGTACCTCAGCTACTCGATCGCTTCCAAAAATGCCAGTCTTTTATTCACTTCTCGTAAATAACCGTCGATGTCGGCAACTCTCTCGCTAGCCCTGCGTACGATGCTGTGTGTTAGCTGTAGCGGCCAACACACAGCATCATACGATGAAAGTTTCCCACATTAAATTTTGGGATGAATCTTCCCACTGTGGTCAAAACAACTTCTTCTTCAAAAGCAATAACAGTTTTGGAATTTAAAAGGGTAGTAAATATCGTCATGTGATGAACATTACCAGATATTGTAATTTTTCTGAAAACGAGACTATCGGCGTATGCTAATCTCAGTGCAGTTTATGACTAAAAAGGCATCCACTTCCACCAAGTTCAGAACACAAAAAGATATATCAACTTTTGGTTAGGAATCAACAGAAAATCAGATCTAGTTGGGTAGTTGTTAAATACTGGTCAGCATATTGGTCAGTGCTTGTCCCTCGCTTAGCAACAGTCTATGTCACTGTCATTGAAGAGGTTAATTATTTTAATGAAAAGTTTACTGTTTCTAGTGAAAGTTTCAATTTACTGTGTATTTGGTATGTTTCTGAAAAAGAGCTTTCGATTTTGGTTGGCAAGTTCTATTGGATGACCTAATTCAGACTTGCCAAAATGATAATGAACATTGCATAATCAAATTTTATAGGTACGTTGCCTCACTTGTAGTCAAAATATGTTCTTTCTGTTCAATAATCATTTGGCTGATAGCTGAGAAATAGGTTTGGCTGTGCCTAGGAATGACTTCTGTTGGATTTGAATATTGCATTGTTGTGACATTTACAGTTGTGTTTTTATGTCTAAATTTCCCATCTTTGGCCAAAAATTTCTTCTTGCATCCAGTAGTTTTCAAATCTGGCATGTCAAGATTACATTATTACTGATCAAATGAAATCAATGGTATCATTGCAATCATGCAATCATACAAGAAATTTGTCCTGAACTTGATAAAGCTCATCAGGGTGAAATTAAAAGTGCAAGGTGGGTGACAGTGACACTTGTGAAATAGCATCAGGGTCAGCTTTCAAAGTAAGCATTTAGAATACTTGAATCATCACATACAGTAGAGATTCTAGAAGTGAACATATATCTTAGAACATATATCTATGTATTTTAGGGGCGCAGGCATGTGACATGGCTGATTTCAAGTTGAATTTGATGATAAACCAGTACTTGAGATTGAATTGTTTCCAAATATATTGAAGTAGCTTCTTTGCTATATACTTGCAATGTGTGATCTTCGAACAGGATTCCCAGTTTGAAGTCTGTAATAATGCTTGGTGAAGGACATTTCCCAGGGACTTACATGTTTGATGACATCCTTGACGCACCCAGCAATGAACATTTTGTTGAAGTAGAAGAACTCCAAGATGAATTGCAGTTTGACGACCCTATTAACATTCAGTTCACATCCGTGAGTACATATCCATCATTCTTAAAAGTGGCCTTCCTGTTTCGTGCTTTCATATTTGTACATACTAGTAATTGCATTAAATTTAATTAATTAATTAATCAATCATGTATATGTATATATGTAAAATGTTCCTTATTTTAAAGTGAATTTTGCTAATATCTTCAGAGTCAATATGTCAACTAGCACTGTATATAAAACAATCCATTTCTTTTTACTGCACTCATTTGTAGGCCCCATATATGCTCCTGTTACTTTATGCAAAGCAGAAGCAAACCTGTGTCTTTAACCAATTATTTTTGGATCAAAAATCTGTTCTTAAATAATAGGTGCCCTTATTTGAGGTATGACTGTTGAGGTACGTTTGACTCTATGGTAGTTTCCTACTTTTCTTTGCTTTGTAGGGCACAACAGGACAACCAAAAGGTGTTTGTCTGTCTCATCACAACATACTGAATGATGCATATTATGTTGGCAGGTCACTTGGTTATCATGCCGAAGTAAGTCAACATCTATAGGGACTTGTTTGTATTGAAGGAAGAAAGCGCCTCTGGGACAGATATTTGGACTCTCACTCTTTTACAATTCTTTTCTGATATACCACTTGTGGGGGTTCATTTTAAAGCTCTTGGTGTAAGAAAACTTTTCACCTGCTCAGTTTTTCGAAGTTCAAAATATTTATTTTTTCTCCATAGAGTTAACACAGGGATGGCAGACATTTTAAATTTTAAATATCAGTAAATCTTGGGTATTTGTTTCTCTAGTACCAAAATTTGCATGGTGACCCCCGATTTTTATTCTTGATTTTGAAAGAGAGTGGTTGAAAGACGTCTTAAGGAAAGTTTGGAAAACAAAGTCGTAATATTCATTGTTAGACATTATTGATGATATGGGCATCTAAATTTCGCCAAAGGTAAAGGGGCAAATTGTTTCTATGAATGTTAAGATGGAGTACATGTTGCAGCAATATGGTGATATAATCAAAGACAAAAGACAAAACGCACAAAGACAAAAATACTGTTAACGCACATATATACTGTTTGTTTGAATCTAACAAATATATGATTAGTCTGTATGATTATTCCCATTGTATCAAACTAAAACAAACTTTACAAACTAGAAAGAATTAAAATAAATGTAAAGTGGGGATTTCCTGAATAATACATTTACAGTTGTCATGGTTACAGAGTTTGGACAAGATCAATTATGCACAACCCACCTGCCTTGCGTGGAAATTGTAGTCTATCAAATACAGTCACTCCCAGAGTCCTTATCATGTAAGTTTCCATTTATTTTGATTGATAGGAGCACATCATCAATGTACCAGTGCCGTTATTCCACTCTTTTGGAGCAACCCTGGGCAGTATTTGTAGTATGCTGTTTGGATCTACTGTAGTGTATCCATCACCAGCCTTTGATCCTCTCGGAACATTAAAGGCAGTAACCAATGAGAGGTATAGTATGGTTCTACAGCTTTTATGATTTTGATATCAATCATATTTTAGTATCACATGGATGGATGTCTTGTACAAAGAAAAGTGCATGTGGAATTCACCCTGGTTATACTCTAATGGTGCAATGGTTATCAGTCCAGTGGTGTAAGTGTATTTCATAATGAAACTACCAGGTACTACAAATGCAATCTGTTGCATGCCTGTCTGTAGGGTGGCAGCCAGGAATTTTAAACTAGGGGACACTCTGTCCCACTACTGTTTATTTCGGGGCATTTTGCACATTTTGGGGACAACATGCATCAGTTGTTAATCAAATTTCGTATATATTTTAACAAATTAGTTTCACAAAACAAAATTCGAGCTACCAGGACTGCTTCACTATGCTTAAATTTCTAATTGTAGCAGCTAGTATCTGCGGCCAATCAAATAGCTCAGTCGGACTACAAGCAAGTTATACTATATACCAAGTGTAGCGTTTTAATAGTCTGTGCTCCAAAAGTACGAAAATATAAGCCTCAAAATAATCATGCAAAATGGAGGTAATCGTCAATATCAGATACTATTTACAGACTACACAAAACACTGTGCACAGTCAACTCATGAGTGCGCCCAAGGTGACCCGCAGTATGCAACAATGCTGGACAACAGGTTCGATTTTGGGTCATTGTCGCATTAGGGCACATCCTGGCTGCAACACTGCTGTCTGTATCAAGTATATGCATGTGTGTTTGTGCGAATGTGGCAAGATGTCTGAAATATTGTCATCTTGTAACAATATCTTTTGTTTTCTACTTTAAGTCAGATGTTTAAGGAAGGTTAAGTATCAGAAAATTCTAATCCAGTTATTGCAAAAGATGCATTGCCAGTTCAAGGGATAATTTTAAATCAACTCAGTCTGATAATTTCAGTATTATATTTTTTGAGAATACGGTAATGTTGATGTGTTTTTGTCAAAAAAATTCTGAATTCTCATAACTCATGTCATTGATAAGCACGAATCTTATTGGTGTTCTGAATCACTGTGCAATGTCTGCCAAACGGCAAACTTTGAAATGAAATGATTAAGTCATTATAATCTGATAATTTGCTTTGCTGTTTTGTAGATCAGAATTCTGTTGAAATTGATCCTACATGGGATAAAATATTCAGTATTTTAGTTGTCACACATACATGCATCAGATTTTTTTCGAATCGGGAATCTAGCATAATCATGGCTTGTATTTCCACTAACAACAAACGTTTGCCTTTTTTCCAATGTTGGCACAGACTTTTTACAATTTTCATTACAGGTGCACATCACTGTATGGTACTACAACCATGTTTATAGATGTGTTGCACCATCCTGACTTTGACAAGTATGATTTGTCAAGTCTACGTACAGGTGTCATGGGAGCTTCACCATGTCCAATAGAAATTATGAAGCAACTTATCTCAAAAATGAACATCAGAGACATCAATGTAAGTGTTGTATTAATCTATGTGACACGTCAATCATGCACCATCAATGTAAGTGTTGTATTAATCTATGTGACACGTCAAACATGCACTGAATACATTACGATGATTAAAAAAAATGTCTGACGCGTTGGAAAGGTTAGTTCATTTCTACAGACGATATTCCTATCAATGTAAGTGTTGCATAATCAATGTGACACGTCAATCCTATCAATGTAAGTGTTGCGCATTAATCTATGTGACACGTCAATCCTATCAATGTAAGTGATGCATAATCTATGTGACACGTCAATCCTATCAATGTAAGTGTTGCATTAATCTATGTGACACGTCAATCCTATCAATGTAAGTGTTGCATAATCAATGTGACACGTCAATCCTATCAATGTAAGTGTTGTATTAATCTATGTGACACGTCAAACATGCACTGAATACATTACGATGATTAAAAAAAATGTCTGACGCGTTGGAAAGGTTAGTTCATTTCTACAGACGATATTCCTATCAATGTAAGTGTTGCATAATCAATGTGACACGTCAATCCTATCAATGTAAGTGTTGCGCATTAATCTATGTGACACGTCAATCCTATCAATGTAAGTGATGCATAATCTATGTGACACGTCAATCCTATCAATGTAAGTGTTGCATTAATCTATGTGACACGTCAATCCTATCAATGTAAGTGTTGCATAATCAATGTGACACGTCAATCCTATCAATGTAAGTGTTGCGCATTAATCTATGTGACACCTCAATCCTATCAATGTAAGTGTTGCATAATCTATGTGACACGTCAATCCTATCAATGTAAGTGATGCATAATCTATGTGACACGTCAATCCTATCAATGTAAGTGTTGCATTAATCTATGTGACACGTCAATCCTATCAATGTAAGTGTTGCATAATCTATGTGACACGTCAATCCTATCAATGTAAGTGATGCATAATCTATGTGACACGTCAATCCTATCAATGTAAGTGATGCATAATCTATGTGAAACGTCAATCCTATCAATGTAAGTGTTGCATAATCTATGTGACACGTCAATCCTATCAATGTAAGTGTTGCATAATCTATGTGACACGTCAATCCTATCAATGTAAGTGTTGCATTAATCTATGTGACACGTCAATCCTATCAATGTAAGTGTTGCATAATCTATGTGACACGTCAATCCTATCAATGTAAGTGTTGCATTAATCTATGTGACACGTCAATCCTATCAATGTAAGTGATGCATAATCTATGTGACACGTCAATCCTATCAATGTAAGTGTTGCATTAATCTATGTGACACGTCAATCCTATCAATGTAAGTGATGCATAATCTATGTGACACGTCAATCCTATCAATGTAAGTGTTGCATTAATCTATGTGACACGTCAATCCTATCAATGTAAATGTTGCATTAATCTATGTGACACGTCAATCCTATCAATGTAAGTGTTGCATAATCTATGTGACACGTCAATCCTATCAATGTAAGTGTTGCATTAATCTATGTGACACGTCAATCCTATCAATGTAAGTGTTGCATAATCAATGTGACACGTCAATCCTATCAATGTAAGTGTTGCGCATTGATCTATGTGACACGTCAATCCTATCAATGTAAGTGTTGCATAATCTATGTGACACGTCAATCCTATCAATGTAAGTGTTGCATAATCTATGTGACACGTCAATCCTATCAATGTAAGTGTTGCATTAATCTATGTGACACATCAATCCTCCATCCTTCATCCTTTGAATTGCTATACTGTGTCATCTGGTCAGTACTGGGATACCACCCGTCATAATTTCTCAAAATCTGATGGCCCTGGAGAATTGAAATAAATACCAATGCTCAGGAGTGAAGTTTATAATTTTCTCTGATGTTGCAATGGAATATTTACCCTTACCCATTTTCTAAAAATGATCAATAGCCTGCATGGATATTTCTGTAAATCTTTGTTGCTGGACTTGTTGTCAAGGAAACTTAACTGGACATGACAGACTTGTAAATGCAAGCGGTTTAATAGGTAAGAAGAAATCTCTGTAGACTGCGGAAACAGAGATCTGCCATGCTATTAAGATGGAATCTCTGTTTGTTAGGATTTCATTTCATTTTTAAAGTTATTGATACTTTAATCTTGCTTTGTTATTTCATAGATTTGTTACGGAATGACAGAAACGAGTCCAGTAACGTTCCAGGCAGGTCAAGATTTACCAATTGAAATCCGAGTTTCTACAGTTGGTAGGCCCATTGACCATACAGAGGTATTGTTACCTAAGTCTTAAGGATAAGTGTTGAAAGGAATTATGAGGAATGTATTGTTTCTATAATTGATGGTCATTATCCAGTGCACATCTTGCACATCTTTTTGTATAATAATGATAA
Source organism: Ptychodera flava (assembly GCF_041260155.1). Classification (NCBI taxonomy): domain Eukaryota; kingdom Metazoa; phylum Hemichordata; class Enteropneusta; family Ptychoderidae; genus Ptychodera; species Ptychodera flava. The sequence goes on from NW_027248415.1 coordinate 44,313, forward strand.
ATATTTACCAATACTGTTCAACATTATATTTTAAAGTACTATCTTCAAATAATCATAACCTAAATTGGAAGATTTAGTCTTGTATAACTCAGCCAACTCAAATCCAAACCACTGGGGTAATAGATGTAAAATGGAATTTCTCTCTCCACGAAAAACCCTATGATTTTTTATATATTTTTGTAATGGAGTGACAGTTTGTCCCGAGGTGAACAATCATTGAAGTAAAAGATAGCTGCCAGTTTTTGTGACAACTCTATGAAAGGATTTTCACAAAAAAATAGAGGGGGAAACTTGATTAATTTACTCTTAGAATTCGAAATGTGAGATTTCTACTTCATGCAGGAATGCTATGTACAGTCAATTTTTTCTGCATTAAAACTTATAATGAACCTACATCTGTAATTCTTCCAACACCATGGTTTTACCCAAAAGTAAATATACTTTCAAGGGTAAAATTGGAATTCCCAACCAGAAAACGGATAAAAGAATCCGTGGCATTATTAGGCCAACCATATTTCGATGTGGAAATCAGAGAAAGACATGATAAATTATGTCTAAATTGCATTTTGTCACAGATTTCAGACCCAAGGAAATGACGTTTACAAGCTAATTTTACATTAACCGCTGCGATTTTGTGAACGAATTCGAAAATTTAAATTGCGCGAGGTGCGCGATACATTTGGCGGCCAGGCATCTTTCTAGTTTTGAAAGAGAAAAACATTTGTGTGGAATCGGCTTTAAATTGATATTTACGAGTGTTGACTGGCAATATTGCGCATGAAGTGGTTGCTCTTGAGCGACGTGTTCTGTCTTATGCGTGAAACAAAATCGAATATTGCAATTTGATACACTGCCCCTTATTTCGGATATGCGATTTTCGATATTGGTTTGAACCCGACAATGTTACATTTTAGTGATAATCCCGTCTCACTGCATGAGACTGATACATTTTAGACAAAACATCCATCCGCGCCTATACTGTCAACGGTACACTCAATAGCTGGTGTCTACATGTAAAAAGCGCGCTCCTTCCTGCCCTTGTGATACTTTCTGATAAAACTGCAAAGTTAGTGTCTATGCTGAGCCGCTGTTAACTCAGCCTGAGGCTGATCTGAAAGTCTGGCACAAGGACAGCTATGGATCTAGCACGGCTGTCAGTCGATGATAGTTACATAAAGGCACTTCTTCAAGTTGATCCCGAGAAAAGTGAAAAAAGGAAGTAAGAAAAGACATAGAGATGTAGAGAACTGCAAATTAATAACGTGTTTATCACCCCCATCAATTATTTTATTCTGAATAAGGAACGCATCTAGCCAAAAAGTAGTTACCCTGAATCTTTGTCCACTCTGGCAAATGCAACTCAATAACAGCTCTATTGGGATGGGGGAGCATGGTGACCATGTGCCGTATGTTTCGGAAGCAAAGCAGAGTAACTCGTTCATTTAATGTAAAACTTATTATGTTTGGCATGGCCGTCCAACTTGCGATGCCAGGTCAAGGTCAACATTAAAGCCGCAATTTTCAATTCCAGGTTCTCGCATTAGTGGAGTTCTCCTCCCAGTCAAACACTTGGCCAGTATGATGTTTGATTTCTATACCATTAATTACACAAACTGATCTCAACCTTTTGGCTTCTTTTGCTAATCCTCCAAACACAGTTTATACAAGGTTAGCGTTTGATTGACAGTCCGTTCAAATCGCCAATGGTCATTGATTCCCCAACACCAATGCGCGAATTTCCTAAAAATCATCTTCCAGTCGCGTTAGAATTTGAATATAACCACAGAGTTCGATCGGCAGCAGCTTCGCGCTGACTGCTTGGTAGTTTTCTGCCCTGTTGCGGCCGGAAAAAACTAAAAAGTGGCATTTTCTGGAGCGTGTGCCCGCGTGTTGCCTATTTGGTGTCCACTTACACAGTGAACGCAACCACGGCTTCGCGCCCTTTTAAAAGGAGGCCCCGCCTTTACAAATGAAACATTGACAACTGAATTAACTTCCTGTTCTACACCAAATTTCGATATTCGATTTATTCCTAGCATATTGCCAAGCGATGGTCTTTACATCTTCTCACTTGTTTCGTGCGAACATTGCATATGTGCTGGATTTCGAGCTAATACGCGTTTCGTTCTCTAATATCATTATCAAATATAAGCTGGCCGCGTAATGCACAGCGTTACATGTAAAATCCGATGTTGGAAATGCCAACTCTGAAACGACAATCACGGAAAGAAATATGACGATATTTCAGAATTCCTTCTTCGATTACGACATTCAAATTCGGTTGGCCTAAAAATGCCACGGATTAAATAGGGTTAGAGCTTCATAATTTATTGAAAACGCAATTGACATAAGGTTTAAAATCAATCCGTGGCACTTTGCGGCCAGTCCATTTTCTAATTTAGGTATTGCATTAGAAAATAGAAATTAGGCTAATAATCAATTTTTAAACGTTTCTTCACGTTGATGAAGCGCATTTTGGTCCTTTTCGAAATGAACAAGTTTTCAACGGTGGTGAAATTATGATAAATTGGTAAAAACCCTTGTGAGGATGGTACTTTGCGGCCAATCAGTATTTCATTTACAAACGTCATCGTAAATGCTAGTTATCTTAGAAACGTGCCTATTTTCATTTATGTAAGGAAACTCCGTGCAGTGCGGTGTTCACCTTTCAAAACTGCAAGTGGGAATTGGCGACTGCAACCTAATTTCCAATTTGCCATTTTCCGATTTCATATCTAAGTTTGGGTGTGGTCTATGCTAAGGAGAGGCGGAGTATGAGATGAGTTATCATGGCATCTAAATTGATACATGTTAACTGTGGAAACGCAGCTATCTGTTGGCAAGGTAGCGTGCGTCACTATGTGGGTCATACCCCGCCACGGCGGGGTTGACCTTTTTATGACCCACATAGCGACGCACGCTACGCCGCCAAGAGATAGCTGCGTTTCCACAGCTAGATACATGTCTAAGCATTCCCGTGAATATTATGATTAGGCTAATCATAATTCAGTTCACGGCCTAATTACGAATAAGCCTGTTCTTGTACGTTTTTTGGAAGTATTTCTGACAGAAATAAAAGGATTGACATGATTTAATTATTCATTTTCTCCACCGTTATAGCATTGCATCCCCATACAACTACTCCGGTGGCAAAATTAGATTGTATTCAGCCACAGGAAGTTGTCCTAATTGCTGAGCGGTAACATCAGCCGACCATCAAAAATCTAAACTTACTCTACGAAGTTCATGAAGTTGGAACATTGTCTGGTGCGAGGTCAGAGTTAGAGTCAACAATGACACGACCACCAGATCCAAACACTCAACGCTTGCTGATATGCACGCATTCTCATTAAATTACCTCGTTAAATAAAACATAATGCTCCGATGAAGACGTCGCATTGGAATTTAATTTACATGTAATATATGTACAGTGTCTCAGGGCGGTTGATTCCACAAGCTCTTGACTCAATGCAGGCGAACCGCCAGCCGTCACTGATACAATAGAATCGGTGACGGCTGGCGGTTGGCCTGCATTAGAGCTTGTGGCTGATTCGCTTATAGCTCTGCATGGCAGGGCTGTGTGTTACCCGGCGTTATATGGCCTGTAGTGGGAGGCAGTATAACGCTGGTAGCACACAGCCCTGCCATGCAGAGCTAATTCGCTTAAAACTTTCACTATTGACCATGCTCGCCACAGGCACAGCCGTAGTTGACAGCACTTTTCAACTACGTCGGCGCCTGTGATGCCCGCGGCGCGCACACCCACTGATTTACATATGTAACTTTGGTGTGGGACAGGTCTAGCCAAGGAAAGGAAAGTAGCAAAACGTTTAACCATGGAGCTAGAAACGGACTAGCTCTATGGTTTAACAAAACATTCAACACGCAGAGTATGTCACAAACTTTTGTGATTTGTTGGGTATCCCTCTGTACAAACGACATGAAATTCGCTGCACTGCTGATGACCCCCTGATGACCATACATCATGTTGCTACCTGCTATTTGGTTGGAGGGAGAAAGCACATTTGGCAGCGACCAAAAATTCAATTCAATTTAAAAACATTGACAAAGAAAAGTATAACTTTGTTGAAATATTTATTATAAGTGATATGTCAATCGTCACCTTGTCACTGTTTGGTTTAATCTGATTGGCTGTTTCGAGATGTCCATCATTAACGTCAGGGGGAATTTCAATAGACCACGCCTAAACTCAAATAGAAATTAGGATTTTGGATCGAATTTGCAGTTTGCTCTTCAACATGGCATATGGCCATTCGGACATTGATAAAGTGAAATGCGATTTGACAAACGACTTTCGGAAAGTTAAAAGGGAAATAAATAGGTATTAGTTAAACAAAATTTTGAAAAAGATAGGATTTTCAAATATCGAATGAAGCTTTCCAAGCAAAATTCTGATTGGCCGCAATGTACCATCCTCACAAGGCTTTTTACTTATTTCTCACTCTTTAACTTGAGGCAAAATCTAATATATTTAGAAAAGGGCCAAATGTGCTTCATCTGCTCGCCTAAAATATTTGAAATTTGATAATTACCCTTCATTCTATTTTTTAATTGAATACCTAAATTAGAAAATGGAGTGGCCGCAAAGTGCCACGGATTAAAATCCGTGGCATTTTTAGGCCAACCGAATTTGAATGTCGAAATCGAAGAAGGAATTCTGAAATATCGTCATTATTTCTTTCCGTGATTGTCGTTTTAGAGTTGGCATTTTCAACATCGAATTTTACATATAACGCCGTGCATTACGCGACCAGCTTATATATGATGATGATATATTAGAGAACGAAACGCGTATTGGCTCGAAATCCAGCACGTATGCAATGTTCGCACGAAACAAGTGAGAAGATGTAAAGACCATCGCTTTGCAATATGCTAGGAATAAATCAAATATCGAAATTTGGTGTAGAACAGGAAGTTAATTCGTTTGTCAATTTTTCAATTTTAAAGGCGGAGCCTCCTTTTAAAAGGGCGCGAGAATCCGTGGCACTTTGCGGCCACTCCATTTTCTAATTTAGGTATTCCATTAGAAAATAGAAATTAGGCTAATAATCAATTTTTAAACGTTTCTTCAAGTTGATCAAGCGCATTTTGGTCCTTTTCGAAATGAACAAATTCTCAACGCTGGTAAAAATATGAGAAATTGGTAAAAACCCTTGTGAGGATGGTAATTTGCGGCCAATCAGTATTTCATTTGTAAATGTCATCGTAAATGCTAGAAACGTGCCTATTTTCATTTATGTTAGGCAACTCTGTGCAGCGCGGTGTTCACCTTTCAAATCTGCAAGTGGGAATTGGCGACTGCAACCTAATTTCCAATTTGCCATTTTCCTATTTCCTATTTGAGTTTGGGCGTGGTCTATGCTAAGGAGAGGCGGAGCATGAGATGAGTTATCATGGCACTAAATTGATACATGTTAGCTGTGGAAACGCAGCCATCTGTTGGCAGGGTAGCGTGCGCCACTATGCGGGTAATACCTTTTTATGACCCGCATAGCGACACACGCTACCCCGCCAACATTGCAACAGGTAGCTGTGTTTCCACAGCTAGATACATGTCTAAGCATTCCCGTGAATATTACGATTAGGCTAATCATAATTCAGTTCACCGACTACTTACGAATCAGCCTGTTCTTGTACATTTTTTGGAAGTATTTCTGACAGAAATGAAAGGATTGACATGATTATTATTATTCATTTTCTCCACTGTTGTAGCATTGCGTGCCCATACAGCTACTCCGGTGGCAAAATTAGTTGTATTCAGCCACAGGGAGTTGTCTATCCAGAAATATCATGCCGGTCAAGTCAACATCGAGACTGTTAAGTTGTTCAACCTCAGTTCAACGTTCAACCGTTGTTTTTCGAAATTGAGTTGCCAACACACAGCTGTGATCATCTGCTGAGCGGTAACATCAGCCGACCACAAAAAAAATCTAAGCTTACTCTACGATGTTCATGAAGTTGGAACATTGTCGGGGGGGGGGGGGGGGGGGGGGGGGGAGGTCAGACTTCAAAACGATGACACGACCACCACCAGATCCAAACACTCCATGCTTGCTGATATGCACGCATTCTCATATTACCTCGTTAAATAAAACATAATTCTCCGACGAAGACGTCGCATTACAATTTAATTTACATGTAATATATGTACAGTGTCTTAGAGCGGTTGATTCCACAGGCTCTTGATTCAATGCAAGCGAACCGCCAGCCTTCACTGATACAATAGCATCGGTGACGGCTGGCGGTTGGCCTGCATTAGAGCCTGTGGCTGATTCGCTTACACCTCTACATGGCAGGGCTGTGTGTTACCGGCGTTATACGGCCGCCGCGGCCTGTCGTGGGAGGCCGTATAACGCCGGGAACACACAGCCCTGCCACGCAGAGCTAATTCGCTTATTACTTTCACCATGCTTGCCACTGCAGTGGTTGACAGCACTTTTCAACTACGTCGGCGCCTGTAATGCTCGCGGCGCGCACAGCCACTGAGGTGTGTAATTTTGGTGTGGGACAGGTCTAGCCAAGGGAAGGAAAGTAGCAAAACATTTAACCATGGAGCTAGAAGCGGAAAAGCTCCATGGTTTAACAAAACATTCAACGCGCAGAGTATGTCACAAACTTTTGTGATTTGTTGGGTATCCCTCTGTACAAACGCCGTGAAATTCGCTGCACTGCTGATGACCATTCATAATGTTGCTACCTACTATTTGGTTGGAGGGAGAAAGCACATTTGACAGTGACCGAAAATTCAATTCAATTAAAAAAACATTGACAAAGGAAAGTATAACTTTGTTGAAATATTTAAGTGATATGTCAATCGTCACCTTGTCACTGTTTGGTTCAATCTGATTGGCTGTTTCGAGATGTCCATCATTTACGTCAGGGGGAATTCTAATAGACCACGCCTGAACTCAAATAGAAATTAGGATTTTGGATCGAATTTGCAGTTTGCTTTTCAACATGATATATGGCCATTCGGACATTGATAAAATGAAATGCGATTTGCAAACGACTTTTGGAAAGTTAAAAGGAAAATAAATAGGTATTAGTTAAACAGAATTTTGAAAAAAAAAGGATTTTCAAATATCAAATGAAGCTTTCCCAGCAAAATTCTGATTGGCCGCAATGTACCATCCTCACAAGGCTTTTTACTTATTTCTCACTCTTTAACTTTAGGCAAAATCTGATATAATTAAAAAAGGGCCAAATGCGCTTCATCTGCTCGCCTAAAATAATTGAAATTTGATAATTACCCTTCATTCTATTTTTTAATTGAATACCTAAATTAGAAAATGAAGTGGCCGCAAAGTGCCACGGATTAAAAGGGCGCGAGGCCGTGATTGCCTTCACTGTGTAAGTGGACACCAAATAGGCAACACGCGGGCACACGTTCCAGAAAATGCAACTTGTTAGGTTTTTGTCGGCCGCAACAGGGCAGACAACTACCAGGCGGTCAGCGCGAAGCTGCTGCCGATCGAACTATGTGGTTATGTTCAAATTCTAACGCGACTGGAAGACGGTTTTTTAGGAAATTTGAGCACTGATGTTGGGGAATCAATGACCGTTGGCGATTTGAACCAACCATTAATCAAACGCTAACCTTGTTTAAACTCTGTTTGCAGGATTAGCAAAAGGAGCCAAAAGGTTGAGATCAGCTTGTGTAATTAATGTTATAGAAATAAAACAAGTGTTTGACTGGGGGAGAACTCCACTAATGCGAGAACCTGGGATTGAAAATTGCAGCTTTTCGGTTGAGCTTGACCTGGCGTCACAAGTCGGACGGCCATGCCAAACATAATAAGTTTTACATTAATTGAACGTTTAAGTCAGGCATATTTAATTACAAACGAGTTACTCTGCTTTGTTTCCGAAACAGACTGCACATGGTCACCATGCTCCCCCCTCATCCCAATAGAGCTGTTATGGAGTTTCGTGTGACAGAGTGGACAAAGTTTAAGGGTAACTTACTTTTCGGCCAGATGCATTCCTTATTGAGAATAAAATAATTAATTGATGGGGGTTGATAAACACGTAATTGATTTGCAGTTCTCTACAGCTCGATGTCTTTTCATACTTTCTTTTTTTTTTCACTTTTCCCGGGATTAAGAAGTGCCTTATGTAACTATCATCGACTGACAGCCGTTCTAGATCCATAGCTGTCCTTGTGCCAGACTTTCAGATCAGCCTCAGGTTGAGTAAACAGCGGCTTAGCATAGACACTAACTTTGCAGTTTTATCAGAAAGTATCACAAGGGCAGGAATGTAGACATCGGCTATTGAGGAAACCGTCGACAGTATAGGCGCGGATTGATGTTTTGTCTAAAATGTATCAGTCTCAGTGAGACGGGATTAAAATGTATCATTGTCGGGTCCAAACCAATATCAAAAATCGCATATCGGAAATAAGGGGCAGTATATCAAATTGCAATATTCGATTTTCTTTCACGCATAAGACAGAACACGTCCCATAAGAGCAACTACTTCATGCCCAATATTGCTATTCAACACTCGTAAATACCAGTTTAAAGCCCATTCCACACAAATGTTTTTCTCTTTCCAAACTAGAAAAATGCCTGGCCGCAAAATGTATCGCGCACCTCGCGCAATTTAAATTTTCGAATTCGTTCGCAAAATCGCAGCAGTTTATGTAAAATTAGCTTATAAACGTCAGTTTTTGGGTCTGAAATCTGTGACAAAATGCAATTTAGACACGATTTATCATATCTTTCTCTGATTTCCACATCGAAATATGGTTGGCCTAATAATGCCACGGATTGTTTAATTTCCTCGTGTACATTTCATATGTATCAATATCCAATAAAGAAGAACACAATTTGAAGGGATCAGAATTAACCTGTTAACCTCAATTCTCTATAAACAGACCCATGCACCATTGACAACAATGGATTTTGGAGAAACTGTGGTTGAGAAAGGGTTAAACCAAATTTCATGCGTACAGCATTCTTGCACACTTGTTGTGTGAATTGTGTCTGCATAATATAAAAAGAGTTATTTGTATCATAGATTGCCAGTATCGTCTTTGCAGCCAAATACCTCATACATTTATTACATTTATCAATGTGGCATAATTGAGATTTTTCACCTAGCTCTTCTAATAATCATTATTGCAAACATCAAAATGGAGTTAATCAGCTCTCAATAGCCTTGTTAAGTCTGCTGCATCATAATCAAATTGATTTATAAAAGGCAGATATACAAAAATAGTTGTACATTGTTTACTGCATAGTTTCTTATTTTGAACATGTCACTGACGGGCCAGCATATGAGTGACTGTGTGTGAGTTCCTTTCGTGCAGACTGATATAAATACATGTTGTTTCAGGCAAAAATAATTGATTCAGAGAGTGGTCAAGTTGTTGCCATTGAAACCCCAGGAGAACTGTGTACCAGAGGGTTTACAACAATGTTAGGATACTGGGAAGATGAGGAGAAGACAAAAGAAGTAATCGGGCAAGATAAATGGCTTCACACTGGGTAAGTGGAGATAGACTACCAAAAAACCATGCTTTATTTCAATTACATGAGTATGTGATATGAGATCTCAGTTGGTCTTTGGAATATAAAGTCAAAGGAATTTGAAAGCTGCTTGGAGAAGGAAAGTGAAGGCAATACATGTATGTGAAACTGCTTTTATAGAAATGTGATACAGCGTAGTAATCATCGGTTTTCATACAGAAGAGCCAGACAAAAAAGACATACGGTACTATTGCCACTATAACTCTGTCTTCTACCACTGGCACAGTATTGTGTATCAAAGTTAGATTTAAGTGGACCATTATCACTTGAAATGCTTCGGAAGCATGCTGTAGAAGCAGAAGTAAACTAAATGCAGGACCTTGTGTTATGTCTTTTTATGCTATATACAACCTTGAAGTTTCATAGCATGCTCATAATTTTAGAGAAAAACATAGGTCATCCATCAGTGCATAAAGCTTTGATATGTAGCCTCATTGCAGACAGTAATTAAACATGCAAATGAGGTAATTGTCACTAGTTCACATTTTCAAACTTTCAGCATGACTATAAACCTAAGAGTGACTAATGTGCCTTTGAAGTCGAATCAAACTCAGTGCATTCAGCCATTATGGCCTATATGGAAAATAAATTTAAACTATTGACTCTCCTGTTTCGTTTACTTTGAAGTAATATTGTGGTGTACTACATCACTTTGGAATGGCAGTACTAGTTGACACACTAACACCAAACATGGCCAAAATCAGTAATGTCATTGATATAATTATTCAGAATATTATTGAAACAGTTGCCGAGTCCAATTCATTTGCTGGGATATCTATTGGCAATTTACATAACAAATTTGTACGAGGCTACAGATGTGTCATACACATTAAAACTGTAAAATCAAAGGAGATTGAATTTATCAAGTGTAACTCTGCCAGGCTGCTACTTCAATGTTTTACAAACTTTGATGAGCTCATTGAAGTAGGGGCAGTTACACTCAAAAAATTCTTGATCAGATTCAAATGCACAATGTAAGGCAACTGGTCACATAACGCACATACTGTACTGATGTGACAGTTTTACCAATGATTTGACCAAAGATTTGACCAAACCCTAACATGCATTTAGGGCTTTTGGTCCCTATTTTATTACATGTCTCGAGGTGAATGCAAATCAGTGCATTGATTTGAATAGGAACATCCGGGATGTTTAATGTAGATAATTTGCCCTCTTGTCGTCGGGCACATTGTCCCCTGCTCTCGGGCACCTAAACCCATGTATTCTGAGGCAACAATACACTGTATATAATATTAACTGGGGTTAGACTTCCTTCTTTTCTTCTCCTTCAGTAACTTTTTTGTGAAGCTGGATCTCCAAAACCTTTGCGCACAGCCTTTTTGAAAGTGCACCTTGCCCATTAAATTATGGCTGGTCATGTGACCTGGCTACCATTTTACATTCAAATTTTCTACCTAGTTTGCGTAAACTTTGACCAATCAAAAATCTGTTAGCAATCTAGTGGACCATACCACCTACATGATGTATACAAAATTTCGAGGTCATTGATCCTGTCATTTTTGAGTAGATTTTTCAGTGATTGAATTACTGTTTTTGCAAATCTCATTAATCATGCATAATAAGTATATTTCACCAGCAACAAGGACTGCAGGTTTTGTTCCTGGTACGTTTGAGTCAGTTTGGGATCAAAAATTTTTTGACGACTTTTGGATGAACTTGAATGACTTTTTACCCACTTTAATGTATCTTGGCTCCCATGCGAAGACTGATTGCAAAAAGTGACTTGCAATTTGCCGAATGGGTAAAGCTCAGACATCGTTCTTATCGTTACTATGCCAACTGGTCACACCACCCAGCAGCTATCTTGGATTGAATCTTTAAAATTTGTGTAAAGTTTCATAAATAAAAATTGTGTTATAATACTTTGTAGACTGGATAAGGCCAGATTTACTGTGTGCCAAATTTCAAGGTCTGACCGGGCCCAGTCGATTTTGAAAAGACAATTTTCAAAATATTATTTGTCAGAATTTCCTGTGACCTTTGATCTGCTCTGTACCTCTACAGAGAAGCTATGGCACATGGATTTACGATCTGGCCAAAAATGTAAAAAATAATCAGCATCTATTTTGAAAATGTTCCCCTGAAGTTGTCATATTAAAGAAGTGTCTTGAGTATTTTTGTCAAGCGTTTTCTGTATTGATCAAACGTGTTCTGCTGTGCTATTCTCTGTGAGACTTACACCACCTGTTCTGGGTATTGCATCGGTGTCATTCCATATCAAGATGCTGCACAGAACTCATGCAATATACAGAACAGGTCACAGGGTACAGCAGTAAATTCAACAGGAGTTGGGGAGGGGTGGGTATGGGGTGAGATGGGATGTGTTTTTTGTGCAACAGTTTACTAATTGACTGTGATATTTCAAATAAAGATTTCAACTCCACACAATCTGACAGTTTCTCTATATTACCTACAAGTCCTTATCTCCTCTTGAACTTGTCTATACACCACTGCAATTGCTCCGCAAACATTGTTAACTGGCTAATCAGCTGTCGGTATCAGCGGATTAATTAAGTCAACATCATAGCCGTCACACAGTCACACACATAAGTTACTACGTTGCTACATCACACGTAGTTACTAACTATGTGTAGGATGGCTGTGGTGTTGACTCAATCAAAATCCCTCTGATACCGACAGTGGATTAGCCAGTTGACAATGTTTGCGGAGTGTATACACAAGTTTGAGAGGAGATATGGACTTATAATAAAAAAAGCAGTCAGACGGTTTGGAGCTGAAATATATATATATATATATATATATATATATATATATATATATATATATATATATAAATTTTGACTGTGGTTATTCAAATAAAGATTTCAGCTCCAAACCGTCTGACTGCTTTTTTTATTATAAGTCCATATCTCCTCTCAAAGGTATCTGCTAAAGTGCGGGTTGCGGGCTGCGGGCTGCTGGCTGCGGGTTGCGGGCTGCGGGTTTCAGAATTATGGCTAGATGTCAAATCTATGTAATATGGCATTTATTATATAAGAAATAAAACCTTTAGAAGGTGTCTTTTATCAATAATCATGATCAGGACTATCGTACTATGACATAGGAATCGCTACTGCATGCCCTAGATTAGGCACAGTATGGAGTGTCCAGCTGCGGTCATATACCTTTTGCACGTGTTTATGGGACATTTTCAACTCTGACTGATCAAAAATCCTGTACGCTATAATCCTCTGGAACATAATCTGGCTGGAATACGAACGATACAACCGACCGACCTCTATACCGCAATTTTATTCATTATCGGAAACTACGCCACCAACGGCGATCATTTTAGTTGCCTATCGTTCAGTAACGGATGTATATATATAAAACACCGGAGTTTGACTCAGCGCACTTTTGCAATAGTTTTGGAAATTGTTATCAAAGTAACTTGTTAAGCTAGACATTACAACCAAACTGAACTTTGGAGACAAAAGTAGTAAAGTAACGTGGTCAACTGGGATTAAGTAAGAATTTACACCAATTTTATTCATTTATCTACATGAAGCGAAGGAAAAATTAACCATCCATGTAACTAAAGTATAACCCTGACCTATATACGAACTCACGCATGCGCAACAGCTGGCGCAGCAGTGCATTGTCCTGAACTAAGCGGGGAAATTCCCTGCTGAGCATGTTTATACACGTTCCGAAGGTGTACGGGAAATTCCGTGTGAGTCATCACCATCAAACTAGCCTATATAAAGGAGCCCCGTTGTCAGTCCGGCCGGCCGGTCGCGGAGTCTAGCTGATGTTGAACACGAAGTTCCTATCGGTGCGAACTTGTTCACCTGATAGATAAAATTTTAGTAATTTCCTCTGAACTTAAAATGTGCGGAAGACCATTACTTCAAACAAAATGAGTCGTTTCAGATGAATGGTACTGATATCTAAAGTGTTCACTCTTTTATCTCTACGTACAAATGTAGTTCCTAAGTTGTTCTCTATTCTATTCCCACCAACAAAACATTCAATACTCATTTCCCCTCCCCGATCTTTATCAATACTTATAATAATATCACAAGTTGTTCTGTTATCTGTTTTCATAGCATAATATCCAACCAAATCGTCAAATTCATCTCCAGTAGCTAACTTTACACATCTAATGAGAACTGTACCATGTTGAAGTATTTTCATATTATCAGTCATCTGTGATTTACTGTCTGTAAAGTTAATTCAGCTGCTCATCACCGACACTTTTAAGACCCAGTTTCTTTAAAGTTGTGTCCCAAAATAATCTAACTGGAACTCCGCTAGCTGTATACGAGCAATAATTCTCCCCTCGTTTATCCACCTTCTTAGTGTATTATCTGCCTTCATTATTGTATTAAGAGGACTAATTTTAAGGTGAATCGGTATACCAAGAAGTGCAATGTATGGATTCGTAGGAGTAAGCCAACTACGAAAATCTAACAATTTATATTTGTTTACATTGCTATCAAAATAAATCACATTCGGAGTTCCTGGTGGTTCAGCAACACCTCCTGCAATTTCACTATCCAATATATCTAAGATGTTACGCGGCACATTATAAGGCATGAATTTCTGACTAGCCGAATCCCATGTCAGAGCAAAAGGAGTAGAATCATTCGAAGCCTTTGTGGCGTCAATTACAGTTTCATCAATGTCTTTAAGTTCGGAAAATTCTACAGCATGCTCGTGGGATTGCACCGCGGCATTGGCTAAAACGAAATATTTTTCGCGGTCCTTGTAACGAAGGACGTAATCCTTATTATGATTAGCAGCCATCTTAGTATTATTGTTAACTTTAACATCACTCAGATCTTCAAGCTCAAGATTTGCATACGAATTGTACCTAGACCGAAGCCACTTGGATCAGACATACTCCGTAGGGACCTATATACAGTGAAAATTAAAATAATACCTTGTAATATACAATACACAGTCATGGCTTCAGCTATAGGAATGACAGTTCTCGGTGCTGTATTAAATGCAACGGCATTCACAGGAGGAAATATTATCGGACAAAAGCTTTCTGGTAATGGTGACGCTCTTATTGAAGAGAAGGTCCGACATGATAAAGCATTAGAAAAATTTGAACATGATCGCAACGTCTGGTCAGAAAAAAGATTACTACAGGCTGACTGGGAAAGAGAAAATCAAGCAAAGGACGCGCATGCTGCGGCAGAATTAAGAGATACAGATGCAGAAATCCTGGAAGAAGCAGAAGCGGTGCAAAGCAACTCTACGTCAGACCGTTCCGAAGGGCAGTTCAATTCTCAGATTATTATCAACCAGTCCTGAGCAAAAGAAATATGAGATGATCTATATTGCTGGAGGATTGGTCGTGGGATGGTTATCTTCCGATAGGGTTACACCGGCCCCGCTTCGGGACTACAATAATTCAATACAAAAGCTAATTGGCCAGTTATTGAAATCGATCATGTTCCCATCCTGATCTGTTATCCAGATACGCATTGAATTCATGTAATCTCCCCTTTTCTCAATGGCATAGAAATTGCTCCGTTTTTAAAATCGTAAGTAACCTTTTCACTTATTTCTCTCGTATCCCGGATGGGAAGTATTTGTAAACAGTTCGATACTTTCCCCTGTATGTATCCTCCGGAGGCACCCGAACCAAATGAAACATAATTTCCAGTAACATCGACTACATCTGAATGAACTATATATTTAGTGACTGTTAAGAAATCCACTTTCTTCGGACTCATAGTACTTTTTATAACTGGGTTGTCCTCAGGTTTATCTGAAAAACCAACTACGTTGGCAAAGCTACCTGTGGCATTGAAATAGACTTTAACATCTTTAGCCAAAGTTAGATAAACATGGTTTGTCGGCAGATGTTTTTCAAAATTAATTTTTTGCTTCAACCCGATTGCTTTGTTTAACGTATCGATATTGTAGTTACCTGGACGTATTGATTTAGTCTTCTTCGGTTGGTCACCTTCTTGATATTTTATTACATTATTCGTCGATGTTATGTTATGCCATGAATTATATAGTCCGCACTCTAGCAGTCTTATCTTCGTAAACTGTGTCGTGTCAATACAAGGGTAAAAATTAACAGTAACAGGTTCACCTGTTTGACTTTCAATCCAAATGATCATTGTTGTGTGTTGTATGTATATATTACTAAGTATAAGTGTTCGATGAATATTATTATTATTCGAAGGTGCCCATTACGAAGTATAAGGTTCTGCAGGAATAATATTTTTCTGTTCAAGGAGATCTTTGGTTGCTACCGCGGCAGCAGTCGCACCGCCTAATTTTGCCAATCGAGTCAAATTTGGCGACTTGGATCGCCAACCTCTATTTTCAGAAATTTGCTGGAGATCATAGATATCCCATCGCAAGTCCTGCGATTAAAATACCATCGTACATTGTGTTTACAACTGTTTTAATATCCATGATTGCTGACTAGTATATAAAATAAAAAATAAAAATAAAAAATATGGGGAGTTAATCCATCTCATACAATGTAGAGGAGCTGGGACCTCTCCCTCCCCCTCTCCCTCTCCCTCCCCTCCCTGTCGGAACTGTTCCGGATGGAGCTGCTACGTGCTCTGTTTTTTTCGCTTTCTGTGGAGGATCTTTCCGGACGGAACAATAATGTCGAGCACGCCCCCAATATAGCCCTAATGCAGTCAATGAAACTCCCACAATTCCTAAAACAAGATAACATTTATTATACCAGCGTGAATTATTATCACACTGTTCTTTCATTGTAGCGGTAGGTCTGCTACCGCATCATTCCCCTCCCCCCCCTCCCTCTCCATTGCTTTTAGTTTCTTCTCCTGTTTTGCCTGTTCCATTCCGCTAATTTCTTGCCCGCAGCAACTCTCCCTGGATGCTTCGTCGGTAACGTCACTTTCTCTATGTTGCGCTGTGTCGGAGGTGTCGGTGTTGGTGTTAGGATCGTCCCTGACGGATCCTCTGACGGAGCCGTTTGCTGAGTCGGCGAAGTTGAATCCATTTATTTCAGGTACTATATTAAACCCGATTTTTTTAAAATTTAAATGTTTACCCGTAATTAAACCGGTGGAAATTAGAGCAATCAGGGGCCCCCATGTGTACGCTATCCGTCCTGATAATCGTTTTATTTCACTGTTTAGAATAAAATCCTTTTTAAGATCAGTGGCATAGTTATCTCGATCATCGATTGGAACTACCTGACTGATTGCACGGGCTCCTAGATCTATGAAACTTTGAGTGATGGTATCACTTATAAGAGAACTGTATTTCGCTTCATAGACTTTAAAGGCTCGTGTTATGAATTCATCTTTCCACGTTTCCACTTCTCTAACTGTAAACTCCTTACCAAAAAATAACTTACTTTGACCACTTGCGATGACACAGAGTATTTTTTCACGTTTTGTCTCTATTATGGATCGAGCGTCCGAAGGTAGTTCCAAAGCCCCTTCGGAACCGTTCCGGTAGGGCGCTGTCGTATTTGCCGCTGCCGATGACTTTATTAAATTCTCCATTGTTTGCAGTATGTTATCTATTCTTAGTAAAAAATAAAAAATTCGTTTAAACCTGAATCCGAAATAAAGTATTAACATAGTCTGGAATGTTAGTACCCCTAACAGAACCGTACCGATAGGGATTCCGACAGGGATTCCGGGAAAATTCTCCTCCATTTAAATCTATCTGTATATAGAAACACGAATAATGAGTACAGACTTATTCCCAGTTGCTTTTCAATTGAATAAGACGAGCATACCAACAGTACAGCATGCTGATATTCCTTCCAAACCGGACGGGGGAATAAAACCTATTCTCATGGACTTAGAAATATATGTAACGCCGACAGATAAATTTACTTTTCATCCTCGGATGTGTTCAAAGATAACGTAATCACTCATAGAACAGCTAAAGAAAGTAATGTCTGGCTGGGCAGCCCAAAGATGAAATACTGGGACCAGCAATTAAATTTCGCCGTATGGTGCAGCACTACTGGTTGTGGTATATCATTCGCCCATCTCTTTGATAAGAAATTTCCGCCCCAAATACGATCATTCTGCCGTTTCCATGTATACTTTACAATACGTCGTATCCTTCACGAAATGGGCGTTGCACTTCCAGACGATACCCCCACCTTCAAAGCGGGCGACAATCCGTACAATCTCGTCCAATATGAACTTCTATGTACAGAATTTGGAAATATAAGTCCAACGAAGTCCGACTTTCGATATCGAAAAGGTCAAAATAAAGGGTCTTGGTTATGGATATGAATATTACACTAATCGTGGCCCGTTCGACAGCCAAAAGCGATATACAACGGTCATGACTTTTTCCTCTCCGCCGACGGAGGCGTTTTCTATACACATACCATTTTTGGAAAGAAAAAACATGTACTGCCCGACAAAGACAGACCACACTATTATTTCTTCCGAAATGATGGATCGGAGGGACAATACAATAGTTTCATTCCTCTGAAGGGAGACTCGGACTAACAAAGGCCAGTCTCGCCCGCCTCAATGAAAGCCTTGAAGCCTACGTATATTGCATACTCGGCGCACAAGCAAATATTCGCAGTACCATAGTGGGCGATACTGGCAGTGCACAGCAAGTAAGAAAAGAATTCGGCGTTCTCCTCGAAGATGAAATTCGTAATACCGACAAAGTAATTAGTTATAGGCGATATCAAGACACAATAATGAATACTGGTGTCAAACTTGATATGGCAGTCTCACCCAATTTACTTCTCTTGCCGTCTGAGATGGTCATTCTTTCGGGCCCGGCAATCTCAGGTTATAATAATGAATTGCAATACGCAACAGAATCTATGGTCCTTCGGGGTGAACGGTGATATAAACACGGAAGTTCGAGAAAGTGCTGTACACGAGATGGAGGGGGGAGATCCTGTGAAGTGGCAGGACGAGCCCGGAGAGTCACCTCACAATGACACGACTCGGATTCGGTCCCTCCCCTCCCCTCCCCAGAACGGGCAGCATCTACGACCAGCGTAGACCCTATTCACGAATATGGTAAAATTGGTTTGTTATCTTTAGCAATATTCATTACTATTGTAGGTACTGGAATAAAGTCACTAACTATATAGTTCATTCAGATGCTGTCGATGTGACTGGGTTTCATCTAACTCGAACCAGTAACTTAAAAGAACTAGAAGAGATTCATTAATTTACAGTATATAGATCCAGAGGAAATGTCAATATACGTAACCCCACCATTCAACATGATTATAACTGGACCGACATATTCTGGCAAAACAGAATTTATGTTGGACCTCCTCACCGGTCCGTACTTAAGGAAATTCGAATATGTGATATTCATTTGCCCAACATTCATGAATAATAAAGCGTATAATAGAAGATTCATTTTCACCGATGATAATGTGTTTATATTTCCAGTCGGACTCGATGCAGTGGATGATACATTAACCTACGTGCATAAAGAATGGGCTGGAACGAACACTTTAATAATCCTCGATGACTGCGCCTCGTCCAAAGATATGAAGAAGCGCAGTAACGTTTTAGTCCAACTTGGTTTCAGCGCAAGGCACGACGGATTATCTGTCTGGGTTCTGACTCAACAATATACTAGTATTAGTAAACCATTCAGGGAAAACATACAGATGTTAGTACTATTTTACACACCGAACAAGATAGACAACAAAACTATTATAAAAGAATATGGAATGGAGGTGTCAGAACGGGAAGCCGTGGGCCTAATCAAGCAATTGAAAAGTAGGCCATTCAGTAAACTAGTATTTCGTTTACGGAATCCGTACGACATAAAATTATTCGTATAATATAGCAATTATGGAAGCTGAAGCCGAAGGCACCCCCGAAGGTACTCTTAGAGAATTATATTACAACCCGAAAACTGGTTTTGGAGGTGTACAAAAATTGTATGACGCAGCACGGGCCAGCGGACTACACGTTACTAAGAAAGAGGTGAAGGACTGGTTAAAAACTCAGCTAACTTATAATCTACATAAACCGGTACCTCGTACTCGTGGGGGTGCCTTCCGGGGCGGCCGACGCGTTTTTGTAACATCGATAGACTCTCAATGGCAAGCGGATCTCGTGGAATTCCCTCCCCCGTTCGCAAAAGAGAATCATAACATTCGATACATGCTAACAGTAATCGATGTACTCAGTAAATACGCATGGGCCAGGCCGATACAGTCAAAAACGGCTGATGATACGTTACAGGCGCTACAAGACGTGATTAAGAAATCCGGGAGAAGGCCCGACAAACTTCAGACAGATGAGGGGCGGGAATTTACTAATCAAAATGCAGGGGTGGCTCCAGGAGTCAGGCATTCATTGGTTTCACACCTACAGTGACAAAAAAGCTAGCGTCGTTGAACGTTTTAATCGGACCCTCAAGACGATGATGTGGAAATACTTTACATATAAACAGACACGTTCCTGGCTCCCCATTCTACCACAACTTCTTGAGAATTACAATAACACCGTTCACGGAAGTATCAAAATGAAACCCAGGGACGTAACAGAGGAGAACGATTGGCAGGCATTTTATACACTATTCGGTCCTGAGTTGGCAGCCGGGGGAGCCAACCCTGAATTCAAGCCGGGAGAACGTGTCCGAATTACAAAATACAAGACCACTTTAAGAAAGGATATTTACCAAATTGGACAGAGGAGATTTTCGTAGTTTCAAAAGTTGTGTACGCAGCTGGCTTGGGAACACCACCAGTTTACAAAATAAAAGATCTGAATGGAGAGGAAATACTCGGCACTTTCTATTCTGATGAACTTCAGAGCGCACCTTCAGAACGCGACGAGCTGTACAGAGTAGAACGAATTTTGAAGACGAAAAAAATTAGAGGAAAGAAATATTATCTGATAAAATGGAAAGGTTATCCAGAAAGTTTCAATAGTTGGGAGCCAGAGGAAAATGTTATTAGTACTAACGTAAGTACTTCGTAAGTTCCTGTCCATGGTACTTGTCAAGTACTACGTAAGTTCCTGTCCATGGTACTTGTCAAGTACTACGTAAGTACTAACGTAAGTATTTACGAAAGTTATTCAATAAGTACCATGGAAAAAGTCTTAATTTCTTGAAAGCCGAAAGTGTCAGTTTACCACCCCACTTCCACCCCCCACCTGGCCAAGTATTTATCATGTACTGTCGTAAGTAATGTTCACTTACTGCATCTTTTTCGGCCGTATGTGGATGAGGTGGTACACGGGGAGGTTCCTGAACATATTAAGTTTGCAAGATCTTCAAAACGACTTCTCATGTTACCACAGTCCGTTCTTTCGAGTCCCCCTTTTTCAGCTTTATCGATAAGTTCTGGTTGAAGTATAATGTACACAACTGACATGAGCCATAGACAAGTAACTTCAAAGTCCGGTGTTACAGAACCGTAGGGTTTCATAATGTCAAGTGCTCGTAGGTCAAACGAAGCATTATAAGCACACACAGATTCACAAGCGTTAAGAAGTTTGTGTAGGTTCTTTAGTGAGACTCGAGGTTGTTCTAGTTGTTCTTGACCAGGTGGGAAGTACGCTTTTTCAAGTTCCTCCTCCTTGAAACCGTCTATTAAAAATCCCTGGCTGCCGCTATCGCGTGAGCTGCCCCATGCAATTCCAAAGTCAAAAGCTCGTGGATATTCTACTGGCCCGACTGTCTCAGTATCAATGTTGGATTAAGTATATTCTTGAGAACGAGGGGGGTAAGAGCGTTCCGAATTACCAAACATGGAAGTCTGTAGTCGTGGCAAATTTCTAAGAAAGTCTGTTTGAACTTATTGTGAATCTCTTCTAGTTCTTCTAAGGCGGCTATTTCGTACGACCTGGCTCGAGTCAACACATTCCGCCTGCAATAATCCCAAGGCATATCTTTGAATATGATAATGAAACTGTGTAAATGGTCAAATGCTCTAGAAACAATCTTTTTTTCTTCCGACTCCGTGGAAACGCCCCGGATTCGAGAAAAAGTCAGATGTGAATTATGGAAGAGTCACAAATAATGTAGTGTTCTGAAGGGAGGGGGAGGAGGTTTCCTCCTCCTCCTCCTCCCAGCCTGACATTGTAAACTAAGCGTATGTTCTATAAACTGGTTCTGAAATCGGCAATCGAAACGTGGCGCCCATTATAAAAGTCGGCAATGTTGCTGGAAAAACTAGTGTCAAATTCTGGTACGTGATACGGATCCAAATTTATTGCATCGTAACTCTTACCACTTCCAGTTGGTCCATTTATGAATATGTATGACATTTTGGGATACTATATCATAGAAATTTTTTTAAATTTTTTTTTATTAAGATATATACGTATAAGACAATGACAATCCTTTCTATTTCAGATGCAATAAAAATACTTGAAACCGGAGAAAACATCAAAATTGATGATGGAGGCAAATTAGTATTTGGTGAATATGTAGATCCTTTCATATACGTAGACAGTGAGCTAGAAGTAGTTTTCAACATCGGACCTAAATATGGTTCGGGAGGAGATCCAGCTACATGTGATGGGGTGTGTGTCAGTTGGCAACTGAGTCTTCAAAAGTTTACTGATTTAATAATATTCCGTACCCTAGGTGAAAGTTTCGATGCATCTACTGCTAAAAGTTATGCTCTAAGCCTGGCCGCTCACTCCAAGAATAATTCCTGTGGATTTTACAATCCATCTAAAGTGTATCAGAAGCGAGGGAGCGAGGGGCCTCAGCCGGGCATGAGGTATTTTAAATTTCAGTTTAAAAGAGGGAGAGGGAGAGGGGCTCACGATTTCGCTACATGTATTGATATGGTTCAAGAAATTGACTGCGGTTTTAAAACAGTGAGTCCGTTACTACCAGTCCGAGAAAATCCTGCTATTGTACCTCGTAATATCCGAAAAGGTAGTAAGATAGAATTCTTAGCATTTAAACCGCGCTTAAGTAAGCGTGGCCTTTCTTTCACTGTTGAGAGATTAATATTTTGTGCTGCGCCTAATAAACCAGAAATTCAAGATGTGGAAGAACTAGTCGACTTAGAAAGATTAGGTGAGATATATAAACAAATAAATGCTGACAAAAATATTATAGTGGATTTTGATGACCTATCATAGAATAATTATTTTTCATTTTAAAAAATTTTTAGGATAGTATATATCATAAAGATTATTATGGTCCGTCGATTACATACAGCATTCAAGGGAGCAGTTTTACAAAAAAAATTTCCTGAAGTCAAGCGAGTCAAGGATATCGGGGAGCTGGTGGATATTGAAGGTATGGTCCATTCGGAACGAAAGATGTACTCTGTTTATACTGAAATGGAAGTCAAATTATCGGATCCGAAAACTGGTAATACACAAAATCGTACATTGCCTGTTAAATTAAAAGATACATACACAAAAGATGTAAGAGGATCGGGATCGGATGTGGGGCAACAATTAATAGATCGCTACGATCGTATGCTTGATACAATTGAAAATGTTGAGGGTTCTGGTCTCGTTCTCGAGGAGATACTTAATTTTGAAGTAATTCTAGTAGAAGTTTTACTCGGGGCTGGCCCGGGGGCTGGCGCAGTCCAACTTCCCGGATGGTTAAAAAATAAGCATTGTGTTAGCGATCTTATTCTACCGGTGGGGGCTGAGAACTGTTTTCAATACGCCATCGTAGCAAGTTTAAAGTTGACCGACCCCGAGTTTCGTGAAAAGAAATGTGGTCAGGTAAGGAGAAAATGGAATACGTACGCCCCATTTATGGCTGACTACTGTTGGGAGGGAATACCCACGCCCACGCCCGCCGATATGACTGTATTCAGGCGCTTCGAGCAGCAAAATCCAGGGGTCAAACTTCAAGTATTTCAGATCTACGAGAATGATCCCGATCCGTCCGGCATAAATGTGTTATATAGTAGCTGTAGCGGAGCCCCTGACGGAACGGAAGGCGGAGCCCGTTCCGAAGGTGATAGGAATCAAATAGCAAATATCTTACTGATAGTTGGCGAAGACGGCGGCCGTTCTCACTTCATACCAATTACTGCGTTAAATCGCCTTCGTAATTCTCGTACTAATCGAAAGAATGAGCGCAGAAGGAAGTGTATTTGCCTGGTTTGTAAAAGAGGTTTTAAGTCAACAGAAGAATTAGAAATACATCAGGTGTACTGTGGAACAGACGACGCCCAGCCAGTTTTTCTAAGGAAGTGTGTCAATTCGAAGGACATCGGAAGAAGGTCCCCGCCCCCTACGTCGTCTATGCAGATACTGAGGCAATTATTGAGAAGGGACGGCCGGCACATTCCAATTTGTCTTTCGTATGTTATGGTGGAACGGGGGTGGGGACCTTCGGAACGAGGCCCGGGCCGACCCACTGTTTATGGTAAAAGAACATTCACAGGTCTCTCCTGTGTTACAGAATTTCTAAAGGATATGAAAGAACGGGCCGAGTATTATTCGAAATCGTATTATTGGAAAATAATACCGATGAGGGATCCTTCTAATTACCGGCGCGACGGATGTGATCCAGTCTGTATTGCATGTGGAGAGCCGGCAGGATACCGAGTAGTGAAGGAGGAGGCGACCTTCTATTGCGAGGGTGTCGCCCGTCGAGAACCATTCCTATCTACTTTCACAACCTCAAGGGATACGATGGTTCTTTTATTTTGAAAAAGTTACATGAAATAGATGATGGTCCCGGACAAGAGCCAAATTTAATAGCTAAGACGAGCAATGGTGGAATTATGGGCCTCTCGAAAACATTTATTTTTAGTGCCTCAATTGTTGTTGCCGGAGGGGGGAGGGAGATAAAGAAACGTTTCTTTTCTATAAAGTTTATGGACAGTGCTCAGTTGATGATGGGGTCATTGGCGAAGTTGGCAAAAACTGTGTCGGAGGATGGGTGGACGGCGGCGCCACTTTCATACCCGAACATTCAAAGGGCGAAAGGTTTCTTCCCCTACGAATATTTAGACTCGGTTGACAGACTGGGAGAGGGGGAGCTCCCGGAGAGGGGGGAATTTTATAGCGAATTGACGGAAGAGGGGATTTCAGAGTCTGATTACGAACATGCATTAAGAGTATGGGACGAAGTTGGATGTAAGACGATTCGTGATTATATGGAATTCTATTGTGAGACTGACGTTCTACTTCTTGCAAATATATTGAAAATTTCCGTGACACATGTTTAGAAGCATATAAGTTAGATCCAGCCCACTATATGTCAGCGCCCGGCTTGACATGGGATGCTATGTTACTTTACACAGGTAATAAATTTGGGCTCATTCAAGATGCTGAGCAGATGAATTTCGTACAGAGGGGGATTCGAGGCGGTATCAGCCAGTGTAATATTCATTATTTACAGACAAATCATCCTGCGGCCGGCGCCACTGGCGGGAATTACGATCCGGAGAAACCGGTGACCGAAATAAAATATCTCGATGCAAACAATCTCTACGGCTGGGCAATGAGTCAGGCAATGCCTACGGGCGGACTTCATTGGATGACGATGGAAGAGTGGGAGGAATGGGAAGGCGGAGTCGGTGGAGCGGGGGCCCGAGCTGGCGGAGCTGGCGGAGCGTGGGGACCTGGCGCCACCTTTCCACCAAGTTTTCTAGAAGTAGACTTAGAATACCCAGCCGAATTACATGAAGAACACAGCGATTTGCCATTAGCACCGCATCACTATGAATTTCCGAGGCAGGGCGGTCGACTGATTACAAGTGTGATGGATAGAGAGTCCTATGTCTTACACTACAAGTTGCTGGAATTCTATCTTCGGATGGGAATGAGATTGAAAAAGATTTATCGGGTGCTTGCTTTCGATGAAGCTCCATGTCTCGCGAAATATATAGACTTTAACACTAAAATGAGGGCAAAGGGGAGGACAGATTTGAAAAGAATTTCTATAAGCTGATGAATAATGCAATGTTCGGTAAGACAATAGAAGATGTTCGAAAGTACAGAGACTTTAAATTTGTTTCGGACTGGAACGGCACGGATAGTGGACGTAAAAAGATTCAGAAGTATAATCCAAAGATGAAACATATAACTTCATAACTTCCGAAGAGGATGGTGATTCCTGCGACAGTGCCCTACTGGAACTGAAAACGGATGAGCATAGATATGTAAAACCAGTTTTCATCGGCGCCGCAGTACTGGAACTTTCTAAGCTGCTTATGTATGAGACGCATTACAATTACTTTCGGGTCCAGTTCCCTGGAATACGATTAGCCTACATGGATACTGACAGTTTTGTTTACAGTGTGCCCCTCCCGGACCCGGACGTAACTTTCAATGATATAGTTCGGGAAGATGTGGAAAAGAATGGTGAGAAGTCTATATATGATACTAGTGGGATGAGTGGGGCCATGGTGGCCCCCAACTTTCCGAAGATTAATAAAAAAGTGATAGGTAAATTTAAAGATGAGTTGAATGGTGAACCTATTCTTGATTTTGTCGGCATACGCTCGAAAGTGTATGCTTTTCGAACTCCCGTTTCCGAGACGAAAAAAATAAAGGGGTGAAAGATTGTTGTGTTAGAAAACATTTGAACTTTGAAGATTATAAAGATCTATTTGAAATGGGAAGGAGCCGGAGCCGGCACAGTTTGTACAGTTTGTACGGAAAAAGGCTGGAGAAATCCGTAGTGAAAAGCGTAGTAAAATTATGATGGCGCCAAATGATATCAAACGTGTGCAGTTATATAATCCAGACACGGGCGAATGGTTGGCAGAAACATGGCCGATAGGACGGACGACGGGTTTAAAATTGTAAAGACATTAATCTACTATTTTCAATAGAGACTAGGGCATCACTGATAACATAAATGTGGGCAAATATATTATCATTGTGAGCGTCATCGCCACCCCACGCGGTATCTTTCTTCAGGATCTCAAGTTGAATTCCGTCCTTTGTGTTCATTACTTTTAAACCATTTCCATGAAACTCAATATCTTTAAAACTACGCAGATCGATAAACAGACAGAATTTATTCTTCAAATAATCGGCCTCATCTATATCAATTTCACACCAATCTTTATCTTCAGCAAAATACCGTCGCACCTCTCGCCAAAATTGTCTTGGTATCATCTTCTGAGCGTACACTTTATTTGCAATGCCTTCAATCATTACAGACACAGATTCAATGGAGGGGTTAAAGAAAAGTTCACTGTTCAGTTCTGACTGATTCTGATTTTTAGTGAAGAGTATAGCGATACCTCTAATGCTACGTCGTGGTACATTTATATTTTCATTGATAACCGTGTCCGATTCTTTGAATGGGATTGTTCTAAAATAATGTATATGCTCGTAAAGGTAACTTTTTCCACCGTTGTAATAACCAGCAGTTGACCTCGCGAGATCGAGGTCAGAAATTGTCTCGTATTCCATTTGAATGTTTTTTAATTTATAATTGGTTGTAATAAAACTGATTACTGACAAGTAATTGGGGGGCGGGTGCCAACGTAATTTCCCATTCGATATGACTCCCTAACGCTGATGGATATGCAACTCCATGACCTGTTATGAGGAGGGGTGAGTGAGACGAATAGCATATTTTGTTTTATATGTGTCGAAAAGTAAATTATCGCCCACGACGGCGGCATCTGCATCGGTCGAACCGCTTCTTAATTTTCTTAGATTTTCGTTCTGAATTCCGTACAGTGTCATGTTCGTTCTCTCCTTTTTATGTTTGAAGAGATCGCGATAACATTCAATAAGGTTATATTTATTCAAATCGAAAAGTGTCTGACCCTCAAATGTGAGTTTCATACGCTCCACCAAATTTTTTGCAACATTTTGTACTACACGGGTAGTTCCACCTCCCGTTACTTCGAGATCAAAAACCAGGTCGAAAGTATCTGGAACTAAGAGTACTCCGCTTTCTAACTTCGGACATCGTATGATAAGTGTCTGGCCTGGATCTGCCTCACTTGGATTATGAGCAATCACGTGATGAGTTCTTTCTGACTTCGTTCCATTCGGTATTCGGTTGGTGAAAGTCGGTGATAATGTTCTATCGTACCCCATTTTTCGTGTAATGTATATAGTAGAAGAAAAAAAGAAAATTAATCACATCTTAAGTTTCACTTCGTGTATATAATAACTTAGAAGAAAAAATCACATCTTTACGTAAATATTTCCGTCTGACTGAAAGATAAATCGATTGCCTGTGTCGCGAATCAATCGAAGAACCCAATATTCTTGGAGATGATGAGCCTCTTGGTCATCCTCAGTATCCTGGAATACAGCTATGAATTCTAGTCGCTTAAAG
Source organism: Ptychodera flava (assembly GCF_041260155.1). Lineage (NCBI taxonomy): Eukaryota > Metazoa > Hemichordata > Enteropneusta > Ptychoderidae > Ptychodera > Ptychodera flava. The sequence goes on from NW_027248415.1 coordinate 72,059, forward strand.
AAGTTAGTCTTTTGACATTCCTTCACGAAAGCTAATATGTTATGATATAGATTATCATCTTTGAGTCGGACACCTGGATTTGCTCGAAGTATATGTCGATTTACCCGCCGAAGTTTGCACCATTCCAATTCGACAGAGAAACCAAACAGGTCTTTATTTTTGGAAAGAAACTTTGTAATATTCTTTTCACCAAACATGTTGATGCCATATTAATACATAATTTATTTATAATGACTAATGTTAATCCAGTTAAAAATATCCATAGCTGTTCTCCAACAAATCCGACCACCGATCCTGCTGTTTTTAATAGAAAACTGACAAGGGAGCCGATTAAACCTGGTATTGCAGCAGCACTTTTTGCGGCCAATGTTTTTAACCATTCACCAAATTGCTTTACAATTTCTTTCGCTTTTGTATATACTTTGGCGGACCTGAACCAGACCCGCCAGTTCCTGCTCCCTGCTCCTCCTCTAGTCACAGCCAGGGCAATTGTTGATATTGTCATTCCAAGGGCAGTCAGTATTGCAGCGATTGTTATACCATTCCGTTTAAATAATTCTGTCAGCTTCAGCCTGAGTGATAATTCTGGATCGGAAATTACATCACGAAGAGACTAGTAGTAGCCAGACTTTCACGTGCCTCACTGATCTTACCATGTTCGTATTCAATTCGATTGTCAACTTTAGCTTCTCTTGTTATGAGTTCAGCTAGTAGTTTCTTGGCTTTTTCTTTTCCTTGGGTGTGATCTTCAGGAATTTCCTTTAACTGTTTTCAGCTTCTCTTTTCAATAGCCTTATTTTAACTTTTTCGTTGTTAAGGTCGCTAATACGCATATTCGCAATCCTTAATTCATCATTAATAGCTCTATATTCTGGTTTAGATTGTTCCATTGTTCGATTTTATTTTCAAAAGCTTGTATTTTATCTGCATTACCAGAAGCATCTTGCCGTAACTCTGTCAGTTCATCTTTGTATATACCCATGTCTTCTGGCGTCATCTTCTCAGCCGGTATTTTATCATTTTTCACATCTTCAGAATACAATGTACGACTCACATATTCGGGCTCTGCGCTGTTCCCCGTCTTACTGTATACTTTAGTTACAAATTCATATCCTCCTGCTTCTTTTTTACTGTCTTGAGCGATTTAAAACCACTTCCTGAAATTTTGATAGCCTGAGTTCTTTATAATACAGCTTTCCATACCTAATCTTTGCATTCAAAAATAATTCGTTTCGTGCTGCTTCATCAGTAATATTATTCTCGTTTAAGAATTTTTTAGCCATTTGTATTTTAAGTTCTACTCCAAATTTAGTCGAAGGATCTACCTGCGGGCTCCGCGCGCTTGAGCTATCCCGGTAAGGATCGACTTCTGCAAGGGCATTATCATCGTCTATAAAGAATGTTTCAGCAGTAGCGTCATCATCATTTAAATTTGCATCATCTAAACCCTGGAGTGGTATATCTTCTCCTCCTTCTGCCATATTGTATTTCTATATTACTACAATTATTTTTTATCATCCCTTACATATACAGTAAAAATGCACATCTCAGTTGTTGAAAGCGTTGAACAATTGGCTGATTACATAGAAAGAACAAGTGCTGCATATCGACGAAGTTACAAATTGATGGGTCGAATTGATATGCTCTTAATATTACTAAGGGAATTCTTGTAAGCTCTGCTGTCATAGCAGCAATTCCAACAGTTCCGGTACTGTTAGCCTTAACTCCTATACCAGGTGTTGTTATTGATGTGATACAAGGGAAAACTGGTGTAGCAAAGAGACGAGAGAAATATAAACATTATTATGTTCAATATAAACAGCTGCTTACACAAATACAAGAAAAAGGCGCAACCCTTCGGAACGAGGAGGCTCCGGGGTCAGAACTTATTCAGGACATATTTCATCAGGCGCTAGAAATTCAAAAACAAGAAGGATTTAGTCCGCCGCTGGAGCGATATCTACGATATTATGGATTGAATGGATATGAAAGTTAGTTAACTTCAGCTAGACTCCGCGACCGGCCGGCCGGACTGACAACGGGGGTCCTTTATATAGGCTAGTTTGATGGTGATGACTCACACGAATTTCCCGTACACCTTCGGAACGTGTATAAACATGCTCAGCAGGGAATTTCCCCGCTTAGTTCAGGACAATGCACTGCTGCGCCAGCTGTTGCGCATGCGTGAGTTCGTATATAGGTCAGGGTTATACTTTAGTTACATGGATGGTTAATTTTCCTTCGCTTCATGTAGATAAATGAATAAAATGGGTGTAAAAATTCTTACTAATCCCAGTTGACCACGTTTACTTTACTACTGACAAAGGTACTGATCAGCCCAATCATATTTTTCTCTTAAAGGGCCAAATTCACTCATTTGAATATAATCTATCCAAGAAAGTACAAATGACCAAAATAACGTCAAATTTACTATTCATGTGTACAAATTTATGGATGGATTTCCCTTATCAGTTCTGCATATGCAGAGGTCATATTTAGGATCCATCAGTATAGCAAAGCATGATATATGTTTTATGTGGACAATGCATACCCAACCTGAATTTTCATTTTGACAGGGGATGAACTGACATGATTGCTTGAACAAACCAAATGCTTTATTTGACTAAGTTATAAAGTGAACATTCCATTTTATTTGTACCTTATTGTAAGAAAAAACTATCTACTGTTGATTGACCAATCAGAGTGCTCAATTCAGGGTGTTTTATCTACTCGTAAAGCCTTGGTCACCAAATTCCAGAAACGAATGACAGCGCCGTAGTAAAGTACTGTCCAATCAAAAGTGAACATGTCATATTCTGTAGACATCTGGTACGTTTTAATATTCAAATTTGTAACACAGCGGAAACCAGCTGCAACACAAAATCTGCTGTGCCCTAGGGCATTTATATAATGTGCCCTAGGGCATTTATAGGATGTTCCATTACACTGGAAGGCTATTCACAAATAAAAGTTTTAATTCATATCCTAAACATGTTACATTGACAAAGGGGACGGTTGACGTAAACACATTGAAAACGAAAATATATCAGTTTAGGGGCGATAGTTTTTAAGTCGGATAAAACCCTCGTACTCGGGCTTTCTGGTATATAAAGTCCAACCCTACGATAAAATGTCTCGGCCTGCGGCCTCGACATTTTATCGTTGGGTTGGACTTTATATACCAGAGAGCCCTCGTACTCGGGCTTTATCCTATACCTTATTGTAAGAAAAAACTATAAAACAAACAAATGTATGATTCAACAAGAGATGCAAAGATTAGGTCAAAAGACCCCAAAATTTGGTTCATAAATGACCTTTATGACCAAATTAATTTACCTTCAGATTTCAAATTATGTGACAGTGTATAAAAAATGTTGATGGACAACAGATGGACACAGTACTGACAGAGGTTACATGCATACTTGTGCCTCATCATATGGCATCTAATAAATACCTACAACACTTACTCCTTGCTAGACAAATGTGAAAATCCAGCTGTCTGTAATACAACTTTGTGTTCAGCTGAAATGTTTGCCTGGGTCACCAGGTAGCTGGGATAGTCACAAACAAAGGATCAAAATTTGCATGGATATTTTTCACACATGCTGTGCTTAAATGATAATAAGCATTTTGCTTTTCTTTCTTTCCAGGTATAAACCATTCTTTAGTTGTTTTGTTGTAATGTGGTCTAACTTCACGATGCTTAATAATAAGATCATAAGGTGCTTTTTTATTGTTCTCACTATATGTGCCATTACAGCCATAGCATTTTGAAATTAAACCCTGCAAAAAAGTTATCTCATATGGTTCATTTTCTGTATCTGGTGCTGTTTGTAGCTTTAATGCTTTCACGCTTGATGATGGAACCATTATGTGTGATGGATTGTTCTTGTTCTTGGTCAACGTACTCACAATTTCCCTCAACTCTTGTTGAGTATAACAATACTGCAACATTATTCTATCAGTTTCCCTATAACCAATACTTAATAGGATGAAAAGACGATGTTTACATGCAACAGGGCCTTTCTGGACAGAAATCTGACTCTGAGCAAATGGACATGTGCACATTGGTAACTCATCAAAAGTAACAAAATAAATGTTTTCACCACCTTCAATACAAATAGTTGCTTGTGTTGGAGAGTTAATCTCAGTATCAGTCAACTTATAGTGGCACATGTTCTTTGCTTTATGTAGAGAAGAATTAAAATTCTTACTGGCAGTTGACCTTGTTCTCCCTACTGGTCTCATATCACCATCTTTACCTTTATCAGCCCTGTGTGATGACATTGGATCAGCTCTAAATATATTTGTTATCGGTGCAAGTGGAGCACTTTCACCGTCATGTTGTTTATCTAATTCATTTAGAAGAGCGTCTATTCTTTTCTCCTCATTCTTTTCTTGTGTTTTTAATTTCATGGCATATGATGGTCCAGTGCCAGACTTAGCAGTACCAATACAGTAACTTTTAATGAGCTGAGCATACTTGAATGACTCAGAAACATCAAAGACTGCAGTTTCTGATAGTGTCAGATTTGATCCACCAGTCAGTGCCATAGAGGCATGGCAAGACTCTGCTAAATTTGTACTAGGACTTGAATCTGCTTTTGGCCTATATGCCTGTGCTACATGAGATCGGCGTTTATCCCACCAGTGTAACCAACGCATTAGACCTGGTTTCTCACTCTCTTTTATGAACTCTTTAATTCTTTTGTACCAAGAATTGTATTCATTAACTGTTGTCGAATAGATTAGCTTATTTACAAGTGATTTGAACTCTGTGACTGCTGTATTTTTCTCAGGTTGGCCAATAAATGTACCTTTCACATGCCTATTTGCACACTGAAGAAGGTGAAAGCGACATGTAATAACATTATTTTCACAGTATACCTTCCCATATTTATTTTCCAGCCCAGAATGCAAACCACCACCTTCGTCTAGCATGAAGCCAGCTGCTGGTTTGAACAATTCACCATTAGAAAATTGACATATTATCTCATCTCATCTAGCTTGTTTAAAAAGAATACAACAGTATTTGTGTCTTCATGCTCACTGTCCATTCGGGCAATCCATACAATACGTTTGAGCAATGTATGATACATACTGATACTTAGACTTTTTAGATTCTGTCCTTTCATCTTCACTCTATTTACTTTGAAGTCCATGAAATCCCATGCATTTCCCATGAAATGCTCTTTATCCATCATATTCACTGCTGTCTTTAATCTGTCTTTGGATGACTTTATTACATAGGTATTATAATTCTCAGGAGTGTCTGTTTGGAATTCCTTTCTCACTACTACACCATTTTCTATCTTTGACAGTATAACATACCACACACCATTCCTTTGTTCCTTCATTTGGTATTCATACAAAAGAAATTCATCTTCATAAAGTGTTACACATTTATCTTGTAACTCTGCTAACTTTCTTTTACAAACTTGTGGCCCAAGCACCTTTGCTTTCAGGTTTCTACTCTGGTGAGAGTCAGTTAAGTTAAAGGCTGTCTCTTCAACTTCTTGTTTTGTTTCAGCATTCTTAACAACATTCATGAGAAAACGCGATGAAACAACACATGGCTTCATATCTGGATTTTCACTCAGAGAAGATTTCATACTACCAGGCAGAGTGGGCTTTTTTACTGCCATGCAAGTGTGTTCACCATAGTGATACACAGTGACAAAGTTGCTCTTTTTGGGAAATTCCCATATTTTGACTGCATTACAAGAAATGTGTGTCATTTCTTGCTCACATTCTTGGCATAGGGATGATTTGCCATAAGTCAACTTATGCTGTGTATTATGTTTATTATAATATTTAAAAAAGGGACAATCCTTATTCATACATCTATAACCTCCTTTACAGTTAGCCCTTAATCTTTTACCATCTTTATATGAAAACCCTTTTCTGAATGACTTGTTGTATCTACCCCAATTTCTGTCATCTACGGTACTTGTTACACGCCTCACACGGGTGTCGATTATATTGGTATGAATTGGGTTTATTGACAGGAGTAGTGAAAACCGTAACACAGTAAATCCTCATCAGAGATAGTTACTCTGGTAGTAGAATGTATACACGTCTTGTCTATCTGTGGCAGTGTCAGGTCTGTTTCCTTCAATGTCCTGTACTCCAATGCAATGCTGGCTGTCTATACAATGTCTGTCTTTGGTCATGTATTTTGAGGGGGGTTTACACGTGTGAGTTAAGTCCGGAGTTGACACCGGAATAAATTTAAACCTGTGTCAGTTGGACGTGTAAACAGACAACACCGAACTAACAAAGAACTAAATTAATTCGGTGTCAGAGGGCTGGTCCAGGTTCGGTGCTCCGTACTAAACAATGGCCTATTTACACGTGTGAACAGAACACCGAACTAAACGCCGAACTATATCCTGTCTTCGGTTCGGTCATTACCACAATGGACGGTATTCAAGTAAGAAGCTTTGCCATCGCGGCAACAATTGGTCACAGCATGGATGTAAAAAATGGCAAAAGCAACTCCACACATCAAAATGTTGCTTAGCCATGGCGAGACGTACCCGTAATCTACGTGTCTTGATGTTACTCCGCACTGGAGCGGAGAGACTACTGTGACACTGCGATCCTTTGGCGCTACGTTTCGAAAACAGAGTTTTCTTCATCAGTCACTTAAAATTCATTTTTGATTGGTGAGACGTGTTGAATGGTTGATTGTTTTTATTTGGTAATATGTTGTTCCATTTACGTTTGGTAGGGAAGCTAGAATGTCTACTGTTTGATCTTGTTGTGTTTGTGTGGGTTCGTGTGAACCCGAGTTTGAGCTATTATAGTTTTTGTGAAGTCTGGCGCTTATAAGTGTGTCGCCTATATTTCTGTTCCTTCTATATGCGATTATTGGTTAGTTTTGGAATAGTTTTTTAGTGTTTCGTCTGTTTCAAGTTCACTCCAGTTTTATGTCGGGGCTTGCTTGATTTTTGTCCTGTCAATGTATGGGCTATACGTTGGTATGAAGACTACTGTATTGTTGGTGGCGTTATTTCTTTCTTTTTGCTGTTCAAGCAGTCTTTTCCTGCTTTTATGATCTGTCTCTCTGATAATGCGTTCTATTTCATTTTGTTTTATATTGTCGGTCTTGTAATTTTTCACTAATTTTTTTTCACTAAATTGTGTGACTTTCTGTGTAAAATCGGTTTCGTTGTTACGTGTTCTGATGTATCGTAATGTTTCACCTTTGATCAGACCTTTGAATTTTGCTGCCGGATAGCATGAGTTTCTTTGTAAGAACTGGAAAGTATCTGTGGTTTTGTGGTGTGTCTTGATGTCGAGAATATTCTCTTTGTTGTATCGACGACCTTTGTAGATAGTCAGGTCTAAATATGTGATTTCTTGAGAGGAGCTTTCAAACGAAAATTTGAAAGTAGGATGCATTTTGTTGATGTTTGATATGAATTCATTGAGTTTGTGTTGTGTTCCGATGAAAATCAGAATAACATCGTCCCTGAACCTCAGCCAGGTCGGTATTTGTTGTTTGCATTTCAGTATTATTCTCATTTCTGTCTCGTGAAATGTAATATCTGCAATTTCTTGCGAATAACCCCATCGAGATTATTTCCGTATAAGAGCATCCCCATATTTGCCGGTAGAATTCATCGTTGAATTCAAATGAGTTGTTTATTAAGATTATTTCTAGCAGAGCTATCATGTATTTCGTTGGTGGTTTCTTGATTATGTAATTGTTTGATGGTCTTTCCTGATTTAATGCTCTGCCGACTGATTCAATCGCCTCATTATGTGGTGTATTCGTGTACACGAAAATTACATCAAGTGTTACTAGTGTAGCATTGGCCGGAACTTTGACAGTCTCAATTTTCCGTATAAGAGTCAGATCTTAACATGAAATAGATACCGACATCAGACGGGGCTAGGCCAACAATGTTCTCTCCTAGTAAATTTCTTTGCCGAAGGCGTCTCGATTGGTTGACAGAGCACAAAAAGAGCGTAGACAGCAGCTGCATGATGTGTGGGTCCGCCATTGCAAGCAAGCGATTGTTCTCTAGCCCAGATATCGCTGAGGGCGCTTGACTCGAACTAAATTCATACCTTGTGTATGACGTGTAAACGTGAGATCGCTTAGATCGCTGATAAGGAATATTTACAGAACGACTAATCAGATTCCCTCAGGTTTAAAAAAATACACGTGTAAACCCACCTTATTTTGATTATGTCTTGATTATATTATCTTAATGACGTCTGTAAACGTTGCGTAACATCTCCTTGCACGGTTAGATTTGTCACTTAAAATGAGACAGGTCAGGGTCCAACTACTTACACAACTTCACAAAAGTCAGAAAAGTATGCAATACTTCATGTCATACTGTCTTATTTCATGTGTCCAATATTGTCTGATAAATATCGATACATGTCGCGTCATCAGTAGTCACTTTCAATGCTAGATTACTAAGTTTGCAATTTTGTCAAAACTTAAAAATCTGTACAAGTCATTTGCACAAGTCATTTGCATGTAACCAGAGGTCATCATTGTAGGTCATGTTGATCTCAAAAATTTCTAGTCAGTTTACTGGACATCCAACACTCTCCCCTCCTTAAATAAATGTCGTCCCAGACATTTGCCAAAAAGAAGCAAAATGTTAGATTCTGTTCAATTTGTAAGTCTTCTGAGCAGTTCTTTTGAAATGAGAGTTCATTGCTCAGCATTTGCCTGGCAGTGTTCAATTTCATGGCAGTGTCTTTGTATCACAGAGTCCATCTCATTTGTAAACAATACTATGAGAAGTCTATTCAGTGAGTTCCATTGTACAAAAATGCAATGTCTACAAATGTTTTTGAAATTCTTTTGCAAGTAATTTCATAATGTTCTGTTGCAAATCCAAATTTGATAGTGAATTTGGTATTTTTGGCAGTGTTTAGCTAGAAACAATTAAACAGTGTCTGAATAATTGCATGAATTCAAGCCAAATAGTGTAATTGAACTAAGAGTTTAAGTGGGTCAATCAAGGTCATCAATTGTTTATAAACAGTTCAGGTCATCACAGTTCATTCCAGGTCAGATTCAGTCTAATACAGTGTCCTCAGCATTGGATTGGTGCATTGTTTGGTGTCAGATATGTACCATGTGGATACACTAGTGGTTGTGGTTGCATCATTGGCATCATCCACGGATATAGTGTAGGCTGTGCTGGCATATATGGTGGGTACCACATCGGCGTTGGCTGTCGTGGCGATGCTGCTGGTGGTGTAACCATGGCAATGTTGACATGTGGGTCGATGCGGTGATATTCAGGCTGTCCCATCGATGTATAAGTTAACATAGATGGTGGTCTGGTCTCTCTGGCTGGATATCGTCTGGTTGATGTGTCTGTATCTGGCACATTAACAGTTGACTCACCTTGTGAGCATTCAGGTACATTTGATGGTTGTACTTGGTGCTCAGTTTGGTGATCTGCTGCTGTGGTGCTGTCCCTCTGTGGCATCGCTGGCTCTTCATGGGGCTGCACTACAGGTGGTGATCTGGCAGGCTGGAAACTAGGAATTTCTGGATTTAAGTCATGATGTGTGACATCTCCAGGTTGATCCACTTGTGTTTCCATCTGGGTCTGGTCTGTCTGCTCATCAACTGCTGCAGTGTTGCTAGGCCGTGTGATGTAGTAATGATAATTTTCATCTTCATCACTGGTGTTGCTGCTGTCACTTTCACTGACTTCTTCAGTTGGCTGGCTGTCTGGTCTCTGTCTCCGACTTCGTCTTCTCACCTGGCGGGTTGATGTAGGCGCTGTTGGAGATTCTATTTCCACAGGTAGTCCATCACAGGGCAGGAGCAGATTGCGATGTAGCACTCTGATTCTTCCTTGGCCAGTTTCTGGTCTAACCTCGTAAACAGGACTGTCTGTACCTTTTCTTTCTGTCATGACGTGGATTTTGTCTTCCCAGTATGATCGGAGTTTGCCTGGTCCGCCTCTTTCAGTCAGATTTCGTACCAGTACTCTGTCACCTGGTTGGAGTTCAGTACTTTGAGCTTTTTGGTCGTAGTACTTCTTTCCACGCGCTGCTGTCTTGTTGGAATTCTGGGATGCTAATTTATATGCTTCTTGCATTCCATTTTTCCACTTTTCTACATATTGTAGATAGTCGCCTTGATGCTTGTCTTCTTTGATATCAAACAGGATATCGATTGGTAACCGTGGAGATCTTCCAAACAGTAAGTAGAATGGAGAATATCCGGTTGCTTCATTTCTTGTACAGTTGTATGCATGGACCACTTTGTTGAGTAAATCTTTCCAGTTGGACTTTTGCTTTTCTGGAAGTGTTTTCAACATCGACAGAAGTGTCCGATTAAGGCGTTCCACCTGTCCGTTCCCCATCGCGTGATAAGGCGATGTTCGAGACGCTTTCACACCACTAAGCTTTTGGAGTTGTGCGAAAAGCTTATTCTCAAATTCAGTACCTTGGTCATGGTGGAGTCTGGCCGGAAATCCAAAACGTGGAATAAAATCGTTGAAGATCTTTTCCGCTGCTGCTGTACCTGATTTGTTGGTGGTCGGGTACGCTTGGGCAAATCTAGTAAAGTGGTCGACCAATACCAGAATATATTCATAGCCTCCCTTACTCTTCTCCAAGTGCAGATAGTCGATGGATACTATCTCAAATGGCGATGTGGTGACGATGTTTGTCAGTGGTGCTCTCGCCATCACATTTGGTTTCTTCTGCTTGATACAGCTGCAGTGTTTTGTCATGTACTGTTCTATGTCTTTCTGCATCTGAGGCCAGTAGAATCTGTCCCGTGCCAGAGTTACTACCCGTTCTACACCAAGATGTCCCATATCTTCATGGAGCTCTTTGTAGACTAGTGGTCTGTATTGCTGGGGCAGAATAAGTTGTAATCTGGTTGCAGTCTTTCAATGCAGAATTCCGTCTTTATCGATGATTAAGGTATTCCACTCTCTCATCAGTGCTGTTGTCTGTTGTGGTTCACCTCTGCGCTCTCTTCGACTTGGTCGATGGCCACTTAGCTTGTATTCGATCAGTCGATTGATTGCGGTGTCTTTCTGTTGTGCGCCTTTAATTTCTGCCTTTGTCAAAGGTTTGACAGTGGGCTTAGTCTTCATGATGTTCTCCTCTAATGTCACTGGATTATTTGTCACTGATGTCAGCCATGTTGCCTCGCCGGTGTCGATAGCTTTGGTTGATCGGACAGTTGCTTCCAAGACATCACAGGAGTGTTCTTCCGTACATTTATTCATGAGTTCATCAATATTCATAGGCATCCTTGATAACACATCAGCATCAATATTCACTTTCCCTGGGCGATATTTGATGTTGAAGTTATAGTCTGCCAGTTCTGCAACCCATCTGTGTCCGGTGGCATTCAGCTTCGGCGTTGTAAGGACATATTAAAGTCAGTGGATTGATGTCTGTGTATACAGTGAAGGATTGTGCATAGTACAAGTAATCACGGAATCGCTCTGTTATTGCCCATTTCAGTGCCAGAAACTCGAGTTTTCCAGAGTGAAGGTGGTACTTCTTCTCTGCCGGTGTCAGTGTTCTGGATCCGTAACCGATAACAACCATCTTGCCATTTTTCCGTTGATAAAGTACTGCGCCAAGTCCCTCATTTGAAGCGTCGGTGTGAAGTACATACGGCTGCTCATAGTCTGGGTAGGCCATCACAGGTGCGTCTACTAAACAGGTGATCAGGCTGTCCAATATTTGCATGTGTTGATCTGTCCACACTATGGGTTGAGCGGAATCCACTTGACCCTTTGCTGTTTTCTTACCGTGGATTTCTTCTTGCTGTTAGTGTTGTCATTTTCTCCTTCATTTGGTGAAACTGACACTAAGTCATACAGTGGTTTGGCTATTCTGGAAAAGTCTTTGATGTATTGTCGGTAATACCCGATGAATCCTAGCAGTTTACGCAGTTCACCTACCGTTGAGGGTTTTCTTTCCTTCAAGGCTAGTACAGCTGCTGTATCTGCTGGATCTGGTCTGTATCCGTCTGCTGATACTATCTTCCCACAAAGTGCACTTTTTCTGTTGTGTGGGTTATGTTTCTTTGCCTTCAGCTTTATGCCATGTTGTTACCATTGCTGTAGGACTTTTCTGATATTCTGTATGTGTTCATCAAATGTTCTGCTATAGACCAAGATGTCGTCTAAATATGGAATACAGATGACATAACTTAGTCCATCCAAACATTCTTCCATATGTCTTTGGAAAGCTGGTGGTGCATTTGTTAGTCCGAAGGGAATACGTACCCATTTGTAGAGTCCCCAAGGTGTCACAAATGCTGTGAGCAGTCGACTTTCATCGTCCATGAAGCCCTTGGTATGCTTTCCCTTGGTCAAGGACAGAAAACCAAGAATTCCCTCCAAGTCCATCTAAGATGTCCTGGATGCGTGGAATTGGTTGTCGGTCCGGCTGTGTCTTTTTGTTGAGTTCGCGAAAGTCTATACATAGACGTAAACTTCCATCCTTCTTACGAACACAAACCACAGGCGATGAATATGAAGACTTTGATTTGGTTACCCACCCTTGATCGATGAGGTCTTCTAGATATTCTTTCACTTCCTGGTATAGTGGACGAGGTATAGAGCGATAAGTCCGCTGCACTGGCTCCTTATCAGTCAAATTGATATGCAATTTCAAATTCTCTATACACCAATGTCCTTGTCATCTCTGGCAAAAGCTCCAGCTTCTTCTTTCAACATCTGCCTTGCTGCCTTTTGCTGTGCTTCTGTCAGGTGACTGAGATCAACAGGTGGTTCCCATGTGTCCTCAGTACTCTGGTCTGTCTGTTTGCTTTCTGTTGCCCTGGTAACCACTTCCGGTTGTATCCGTTTGACATCTGCTTTCTCTGTAACTTCCCGGACTTCAAGCGGTGTCACTGACTTGATAAACTGGAGTGATCCCAGTGCTGTACGGCTTCTGAGAATTATTTCATGCTTTGTTGTGTTCTGCACTGGTACACTGAATCGGTGTAGTGATCCAGGCTGTAACTTTGTTAAATGTTCAGGCACTTGAAATCCATCAGGCCAGGGAGATTTGACGTCAGGTTCAAATATCACTGGTCTTGGCTCGATGATGGGTCCAGTACGTGCTTGACATTTCACATGACAAGTCTGTCCGGCTGGAATCTTTACACCTTTTCTTCCCACAGTAACACTTTAGTGATGCTCAAACTCAGTGTTGTCCTGAATTAGGTTGATCACTGCTTTCAAGTCTTTCTGTGGAACTGTCGGAAATGCGGCTGAAATTGCCTTCACTTCTCTTTGCGAATCTTGGCTGTAGTCCCTACATATTTCTTCTATCACATTATAGCCAATGATCGGGTAGTCGGGGTCATCTGATGTACTTTTGCTTACTAAGATAGGTACTTTCAATCGCTCACCAGATGTCTCCTCTGTGTCAAGTTCAAAGTCCACTTCCATCCAACCACTGTAAGGAATGTCTGTTCCGTTTACTGCTTTAATGTTCAATTTTGTACCCACTCCCAGAAGAGCTTCTATTGGTTTTAGTGGCACATTGTTCAGGTAAGTCTGTTTCCATGACTGTGAGATAACACATACCTGTGATCCGGTATCCCACAATGCTTGTACTTTCTTCCCCTGGATGCGACACCATACCATACACTTCTTTCCCACCAATTTGGTCAGTCTGTCATGTCGTACTGGTGCAAGATGACATGGAAATGACATCTTCGGTACTTCTGTTGAACTGCATCTGATGCTTTCTTGGGCCTCCACTTGCTGTATTACTTTACAAACAACACGGTGGTGTTCCCAATGTGCTTCCTGACAGTCTTTTGAACAATACGTACCGGCATGACATGCTGAACACTGGTAGAATGTCTCTACATCTTTCTTATGGCAGTGGTTACAACTTCGGGACTCTTCAGGCTGGTTGGTAACCCCTAGTCCCGTGGGGGTAACCTGCTGTCGTTTCCCGAATTTCTGTGTCTTGTCCTCCTCCTTGGACAGTCTGCTTTGACGTGGGTTGTATCTCTGCAGATAAAACAGTGATTACAGTCCCGTCTTCCCTCTTTCACACAATCGGCACAACCATAGGGACGAGTACTTGTGTTTGATGTAGTATTCGCTCCACCACCATCTTGCTTTCCCTGCAAGGATTTCACCATAGCAACTAATTCATCATAACTTGGCCTGTTTTCTTTCTTCTTACCTTGCTTAGCAGGGTTATCTGCAGGTGCTTTGGAGCTCTTCTTCTTCCCTTTCCTCTCTACATGCACATCTGCAGCACTGGCTGTGGCAGTCTCCTCTGCTGCAGTTATCTTTTTCTTCAGCTCACTCTTCTTTTCTTCTTTCTGCGCAAGTAGAGCAACTTTACGGATTTCATATTGGTTCAACTCACCGTTGTCTCCTAGCTTGAGATACGGAGCTACCATCTTCTTTGAGTCTGGGTCTCGAATTCCTGATTCGATTACTTTCAGGAGTGCCTTGTCAACTGTCTTCTTTGGGTACATCCTCAGCTCAGCTTCAGACGTTGCAGTTTCCAGTATAAGATTATGTAATCTTATCACTCTGTACACAAAGTTTGGCAATGTCTCTGATTTTCTCTGCATGGTGGTATCCATTTCTCTGAACAGATCCCCTGCATCTAATTGCAAGTATTGATCCTTCAAAGAGTTCTTTACATCTTCAAAAGTCACATTACTGTTACTTCGAAACATCTTCCCAAACTCTACTGTCTTGCGCAGAGCTTGCAATACAGCTCTTACAATTTCCTTATCACTGTACCCCTTACTTCTACCATCATCCATTTGATTAATTATGTCTATAACCATCATTGGATCAGTCTCTTCTGGCTCCCCAAGTTGACCTTCAATCTTAAAGTCTTTGGTATGTACAACAGTGGACACAGATTTGGCGGGCTTTGGCTGATCACGTGACTGCCCAGGGGCCACACCCGAAACTTCGATGTTGCCATTTTGAGGGGCGGTTCCCTGAGAATTTTCTTGCTGGCCGCCATTTTGAGATGGATTATTTCCCTCACCTGGTTGACGGTTCTTTCCAAGTTCTTTTATGATCTTCTCCCATTCAGTGATGATTGCCAATCCCTCATCTTCTGCACCACCATTCCAGTCCCCTGGAGTACCAATAAATTTGTGTAGCTCCAGCAGGGCTGCAAATTTCCCATTCTTTGTCTTATCTTCGCCTGGTATTTTCAGTATCTTAAAGACTTCACCTAACTGTTCTATTGTCATCTTCATAGTTGTTGTCATAATACTTTCTTGCAAAGTCTCTATCTGTTCCATATCTGCCATCTTGATGTTCTTGTCTTTTCAAGGTACAGCAATTAAATCACACTTACAGTTTACTGTGCAGTCCGTCGGTACTGTGTAGCAGGTCTTGCTAATCCTGATCAGTTTCCAATTCAATCCCAGTGGTGCCTCCAGAAATTGTTACACGCCTCACACGGGTGTCGATTATATTGGTATGAATTGGGTTTATTGACAGGAGTAGTGAAAACCGTAATACAGTAAATCCTCATCAGAGATAGTTACTCTGGTAGTAGAATGTATACACGTCTTGTCTATCTGTGGCAGTGTCAGGTCTGTTTCCTTCAATGTCCTGTACTCCAATGCAATGCTGGCTGTCTATACAATGTCTGTCTTTGGTCATGTATTTTGATTAGTCATTATCTTAATGACGTCTGTAAACGTTGCGTAACATCTCCTTGCACGGTTAGATTTGTCACTTAAAATGAGACAGGTCAGGGTCCAACTACTTACACAACTTCACAAAAGTCAGAAAAGTATGCAATACTTCATGTCATACTGTCTTATTTCATGTGTCCAATATTGTCTGATAAATATCGATACATGTCGCGTCATCAGTAGTCACTTTCAATGCTAGATTACTAAGTTTGCAATTTTGTCAAAACTTAAAAATCTGTACAAGTCATTTGCACAAGTCATTTGCATATAACCAGAGGTCATCATTGTAGGTCATGTTGATCTCAAAAATTTCTAGTCAGTTTACTGGACATCCAACATACTCTTCATTTTGTTCCCCAGCGTTTTATCATAGGTCAGTTTATATGCACATATCCCATCAATGTCAAATGGCAGTTTTGGCACTTGTACTGGGGTGAGAGCACTAGGCTCTAAGGTAGACACAGTTCCCCTACAGGTAGATTGTACATTTTCCTCATCAGAAGAATCACATATACTGTAGTAGAGGAATCAGAAGTACCATGCATGTACATGTGTGATACTGACTTTGTTGATGTGAGATCAACATCACACACATGAGAATCATCCAGCAATGAAATCTTCCTTTTCGGCTGTTTATTTGACTTTTGTCCAAATGGATCCATGTTTAATGATTCATCAGAATCTGATTCTGTAGACAGCACAGCATTCTTCCTTTTTTTAGACCGTTTTCTTCCTGGACAAATATTTTCATCTGAATTGGAGTCAGAACTGATGACAATAACTTCATCACCCATTGAAGAATCTATGTTGATTTTTTAAAAGTTCTGATTGCCAAGTATGCAAATTTGTAAAAAACTATGAAGCCACACCTATGAAAAACTAATCAGTTCCAAAATTTGATTCAAATTTCTGGCATTCTTGTATCATGCTGACAAGATAGCACACACAAACACAAGACTTCACACACACACATTACATATACATACACTCAAAGACAACTGTAAGGTGTGAACACAGGGTCAAAGAAACCCAGTAAGGAAGAAATATATATATATATATATATATATATATATATATATATATATATATATATGTGTGTGTGTGTGTGTGTGTGTGTGTGTGTGTGTGTGTGTGTGTATTTCATACAAGCTTGATATTTACCTGAGCTGATGATTATAGGTACTACACTTCCCAGTGGGGTGATTTCACTGCAGTACCCTGTACTGGTGCTGGGAGTAGATGTTCCAATGAATGCAGTCTCATGTTTAACCATGGGTATACTACATGTACTTTCTGTCGCAGTGAGAGTCTCTTTTCCAGACAGACAACTTCCAGATGCTGCTTCATTTTCTGCTGGACAGAAATTATTCAGTAAATTAACATTTTTCGCTGAGAGAAATTTTGTGTACTCCTTTGTATGAATAGCAAAAATACAGATAGATATATTGTTCATTTTTAAAAGAAAATAGTCTACTACATTTGTCCATATACATGATCTATTGATATTCTTAGAAATACTGTGATTTCCCATGAATCATAATACCTTGTGTGCCAATATAAATTTGCACATGTGCCGAAACAATAAAAAAGTATTTTCTTAAAACTTTTTACAGCCATAAACATTTTTACAATATATGTCTGCTTTACCTGGAAAACAGTCTTCTAAGGTCACAACGTTCAGACAAACAGATTCTTTGTTGCCAAAAATGTGATGAAGGGTCTTTCCAGCTTGACCACTGGCTAGTGACAATGTTGGAGTTTCCAAGAAACAATCCAGTTCCACAAAATCAAAAAGTGCTTGTACATAAGACTCTCTTTGGAAGTAAGATGCCATCATTGGCTTTTTCTTCCTAAAGAAACGCACCAGGATGACGTCCCTGAAAATAATTGCAATTATTGTGATTAAGATTAGTACATGCATTCACTGTGTATGCAGGCAACACATCATGTATCTGCAACTTGAATTTGTGATGCAGTGAAGAATGCTGTTATGAAGCTAAAATCCTCCAAAAAGAATAAAACCTTTTACTGAAAATTTGTTAGCAGGGTACTCAAACAATGGAGGGTTAACTGTTTAGGTCAGGAAGAAAAAAATATTGTTCTCTAGACTAATTTTTTTTGGATAAACTATAGAAGCGGTGCAGCGAATTTATTTTATTGTACTTGGGCCTCAGCCCAAGTCACATTTGTTTCATTCCGTGGGAAAAAACTCTGTAAGGTATAACCATTTCTGGCTGAGACCACGGAGGGCAAAATGTCTTGGCTTCATCTTTCTGGCATAATAAATGGCGTAATGATGTTAACTGAATGGAAGTGCTGCTCTCGGCCAGTCTTGAATAAGTGAGATGTGAATATTAATGCTTCTCTATCTGAGTTTTTGCCACAAAATCTTCTGAATATAATCAAAATGTGCATCGAAATGCAACAATTAATGCACCCTCCGTTTCCTAGGCGAAGGCACGACCCTTGCTACACCCACTGGACCAGCCAAAGTGGGAGGGGTAATTTCAGTTTGGTCGAACAAGAGGGCTCGAGACCAGAATTTAACATTTAAACTTGAAACATGTTTAATCGCTGACAAGATGTGGACTAGTGTTAATCCAAGTGAAAGTGTGAAAAGGAAATGTTTTATATCCCGGACACAATGAAAAACATTACGACTGGAAACTGTACCCCCAGCTGAGAATAGTAATGCCCACAGCGATGGAGAACACTTATCCTTGAGCTGAGAAAACCAGACCATCATTTCGAAATAGAGCTGCAGATTCGAGAAGCTCGTTCAAAATAGCTAGGTACACCCCATAAAGGGGTGGTTTCGAGTTTTGAGGGCAAATTTCGCCTCCTTCATATAGAAATCGTACATTTGTTTTTCCAGGAGAACACACCATTTGACACAAAATTTGCATGTAAAGGGGTCGCCAGTAAGCACGTGGTCAAATCTGGCATAAGAAACAATATGAAATATTGGGTATAGCCGGTCAAAATAAACTGATTTGAACTTTTGTGTTTTGTAATTTATACCACTGCAGTAACATTACCTTTTTTGACAACATCACACAATGTAATACGTTTTGAAACTGAATACTCCGACGTATTCTGTGTCTCCCTTTGCTAAAAAATACGGTATGCCGATTACCATGTAAGGAGATGATGACGTCAAGACAGATTTGTAGTGCGTTTGGTCCTGGATGGTGCACGAAGTTTTGTCAAGGTAGCTTGTGTATTTATTTCCTAAATGGGAGAGTTAGGGTCGATCTAAACGAAGGCCGGAGAATGTTATGATACTCTAAGCGAGCTGAACTCTAACGCGAATGGAGGATGTCTAGAATGATCTCGTCTCATTAAGATTATTTGGCGGTCAGTATTGAATTTCAACTGCGTCACAAGTTTGCGAAATGAGTATTCCGTCGAACGGTCACGAACGATATTTTAGAAATCTGGAGACATGGCACATCGCATTTTTATTTTAGTATTTTATATTTTACAAAAGATTTAAGAAGCAATGATTTTGTCGAAAATTCTGAAAAAATATAGGAAGATTTGATCGCGAACACATTTTCACTTGGGGTCAACTAGCCCTGCGTACGATGCTGTGTGTTCCGCTACAGCTAATCGCCCCGCTCACCACAGCCCTGCAAAGACCCGTACGTAGGGTCGGTGACTTCAAATCCATTTTGGACTTGACGTAAAAAGCCAAATTACTGCCGAAATTCAGCGTTCTTGGCCCAAGTCGTATCCCAGCCTACCTCAGCTACTCGATCGCTTCCAAAAATGACAGTCCTTATTCACTTCTGGTAAATAACCGTCGATGTCGGCAACTCTCTCGCTAGCCCTGCGTACGATGCTGTGTGTTAGCTGTAGCACGTACACAGGGCTAGGGGTCAACATGGGGTCGCAGCCATGTGCCTCAAATCTTATTTCTGTCTGCACTCAAAACTCAAAAATGTCGGATATGAACCTGAAAAATCGATGTAATTTTGTCAAACTTCGGCGAAATTTCAGCCTATAGACAAAATTTCATCTAGGTAAGGTAAATTTACTGAAATTTGATCGTGAAATAATCCGGAGCTTGAACGTGACAGCTCGCCTTCTCCGGGAAGTCAAGTATCCAGCTGGCCATACACGTTGATATGGCCAGGTTTATGAGATTGTTTTCAAGCGACGGCGGCAGACCGTACGGGCTCTGGATATGAACCTACCGCCGGTGTAGCTGTAATAACTGTTGCGTTGTTTTTAGTGCCCACGGACGAAGTCCTGGGGGTGTTATACTATAGGTTTGGGCACAGTCGTTTGGAGAGCTATTCAGCGCTGGGACTATTCGCCCCATAGACGAGTGTGCAGAAGCGAGAAATACCCCAAGTCTGGAAACAGAATGGCTATAAAAAACCACGCCATGTCACATTCCGTGTCCGATTTCACTCTGAAAATTAGCAAGTTCATCTATCATGCAACCGTCGATCGTTCCCTATCATTCTAAAATTTCATACCTGATACTTTATCTGATTCAAAAACGCTCGTTTCGTGTGATTTTCGGCCGAATTCGACGGACACCTCGCCAAAACCTGGGGGTGAGCAACATTCCGGTCACCTCTTGGGTACCTCCACTTTACTGACGTTGGCGCCGCGTACCCATGAGGGATGACTGGAATGTTGCTCACGCTTATGTTTTGGCCAGGTGTCTCTCGAACTCGGCCGAAAATCACAGGAAATTAGCATTTTGTAAGCAGATGAAGTATCAGGTATAAATTTTCGTGTGATTTTCGGCCGAGTTCAGAAGACACGTCGCCAAAACATAAGGCATGAACAACCTTCCAGTCACCCCTCAAGGGTACGCGGCGCTGACGTCAGTAAAGTGGAGGTGCCCAACGTCCACTGTGAGGTGACCGGAATGTTGCTCACCCCCAGGTTTTGGCGAGGTGTCCGTCGAATTCGGCCGAAAATCACACGAAACGAGCGTTTTTGAATCAGATAAAGTATCAGGTATGAAATTTTAGAATGATAGGGAACGATCGACGGTTGCATGATAGATGAACTTGCTAATTTTCAGAGTGAAATCGGACACGGAATGTGACATGGCGTGGTTTTTATAGCCATTCTGTTTCCAGACTTGGGGTATTTCTCGCTTCTGTACTCTCGTCTATGGGGCGAATAGTCCCAGCGCTGAATAGCTCTCCAAACGACTGGGGTATTTCTCGCTTCTGTACTCTCGTCTATGGGGCGAATAGTCCCAGCGCTGAATAGCTCTCCAAACGACTGGGGTATTTCTCGCTTCTGTACACTCGTCTATGGGGCGAATAGTCCCAGCGCTGAATAGCTCTCCAAACGACTGTGGTTTGGTCATGTCAGTTCGTCCGTCCGTCCGTTCACGCAGATATCTCAGACATGCCCTGGTCAAACTTTGCACAAGAATGGTACCCAAACCCATACAGATGCACGTCGATTTGTTTCACAATGCGATCGAATTTGGCCGTGTTAGAGGACTTTTTAGTTTACTGACACCTCCATAGACTCCCATGTATAAGGCAGTTCTCCATAGACACCATGTATAAGGCCAAGAAAAATAAAAATTTAGTTTCTCATCGTATTCATATTGCCTAAAGGATGCAGTGACACAGTATTTTGTCCCCACGGATAAAGTCCAGGGGGCTTACATATTGGGTCATATCCGTCCGTGAGTCCATCAGTGAGTCCATCCGTTCACGCAGATATCTCAGACATTTTGACAAAATATCATGTGACCTTGGTGACCTTTGACCTCAAATATACATTATTGTCCATAACTCAGTAACCACAAGTGCTAAACCTTCATATTTGGTATGATGGGACACCTTATGACGCCACATATTGTACCCCATTAATTATACACATATCTAATTTTGAGCGAGCCAATAGAGCTAGAGGTCTGATTTTTGGTATATAGGAATAACTTAGCAATACAATTATTATGACAAAATGTGACGTGACCTCAATGACCTTTGACCTCAAATATACATATTTGTCCACAACTCAGTAACCACAAGTGCTACACCCTTCATATTTGGTATGATAGGACACCTTATGACACCATATATTGTACCTCATTAATTATGCGCATATCTTATTTTGAGCGAGCCAATAGAGCTAGAGGTCTGATTTTTGGTATATAGGAATAATTAGCAATACAATTATTATGACAAAATGTCACGTGACCTCAATGACCTTTGACCTCATATATATTTGTCCACAACTCAGTAACCACAACTGCTACACCCTTCATATTTGGTATGATGGGACACCTTATGACACCACATATTGTACCTCATTAATTATGCACATATCTAATTCTGAGCAAGCCAATAGAGCTGGATGTCCGATTTTCGGTATATAGGGATAACTATAGGGTAGAAATCTAAATATGCCCATCTAAATATTAGACATCTACCATCGAGAACAAAGAAATTTGCTGTAATTTGAATATTTAAGGAGTTTAAGCAATTTCCACTATAAATAAAGAACCCCTGCCTCAAACTCCACAAAAGTTGCTAGACATATTTTGCCGTTGTCATGCCATTGCTTCGTTTAATAACCAGTTAATCCTAATTGACAGGAGGAAATTCAAGACCATATTTGAATAGTAGTATATATTGTCCTCAAAATTACTCTATCACGGCCCAGTACTCATTGCCTTCAGCAATACTGCCTTGTTATAATTATTATTATTATTATTACTTTACAAACCAGTAAAACTGGGATATTACTGCTGAAAAGTCGACGGCCGTTGCAAAACGTGTCAATACTATCGGTATTGTTAGTCGTCAGAGCCAATCGGCGGTGATAAAATTCTCATTCGAAGTCCCGCAGGCGTGAAAACCCGAGAAACTGAAGGGCGCCATCACCGAAAATTCCCAAAAAATGCAGTGCGGAAGTATTTTTGCCGCATTTCCGAAAAGAACCCCAAAATCTGCTAAACTAAAAGCGGCGATTCAAAGGACCAATTTATTTATTCCGAGCTGCCTGGCCATTACAAATAACTAGGGATCTGAAATCACTTTTCTTTCTTGCCATGGATGTGAGCGGATACCAGACTGACAAAAAATATTCGCGCCTCGGAAATGTCGCCAGTTATCGCACAATGAAAATTGTTACATTTCTAGTATCAGGCCATAGGAAGTAAATTCTTTGTAATGCATCCATTCACAATTCGGTTCTAGGGAGACTAGGGCAAAACATACAGAAAATTAAACAATACCTACTTAGAAAAATACAATGTGTAAGAAAAGTTTTGACTTAAAAAGGCGTAGAAGTGATGTGTATTTCAAATGCCGTGTATTTTTAATGAATAATCTTTAAAAAGAAAAAGACGTACAACAAAAACTTAGTTTACTTTGCCGTTTCGGTTCACCCGAGGTCGCGACCGCAGAGAACGACATTCCGCTAACATTCTACGCGAGAATTTCAGCGGGAAAAACACGCCGGTGCGTTGACTTATTTTCAGGAATCGATCTAATAGGAATATTTTTGGATGAGTTTGTGTTCTGCAGCTCTCAATAAATGTGTATCTCCTAATATCATGAACGAATTCTATTTATGACTTGCACCTGTAGTATTATAGTCGCTCCAAGCATTTGATCCAGCGTGACTATGAAGTTTCCTAGGACTATAATCGTGTTCACCACAATAAAATAATTTTAAACGGCATTGAAAACGATTTTGAAAAATTGTGCTTTTATCGGCGGTTGAACTAATCTGAAGCGTGAGAAGGGCATGGCATTCCATGAAAAAGTAACAAATTAGGCGTGTCCGAGTTTCAACGAACTGAAGTTCGTCTCCAGCTCATCTGTGCTGTCAAAAATCCGAAATTTACTTTTGAACTATTCGTAAAAAGAAAATAGAGCGATTTAAAATAGCGATTTGTTGTGAAATTTGTTTTGTGTTCATATTATTACTCACCCGTGTTCACTCATTTCGAAACTTCGAATTTGATCGGCAGTGCGCTAGCGCTGTGCATGCAACGGCGAATGATGATGGAAATGGACTATTCTGACGTTGGTGGCGCTTTACCAGATGTAAACTCAAATAACGGCATTATTCAAGAAGTTCACGGCTTTTATTCCATAAATAAATACATAGATACTATTTTAGCAGTTATTCTAAATACTAGCGAAAATGATACCAAAAAAACCCACATTTTTTCATGCCCGCAGCCCGCAACCCGCAGCCCGCAACCCGCAAAATAGCGCATCCGCTCTCAAACTTGTGTATACACTCTGCAAACATTGTCAACTTGTAGTTGTCACTCTACAGGCTGTTTCATGCACTGATGATTGCTTAGCGCATAAAACAGCCTGTTGAGTGACAACTATAAGTTCCTAGATTCCCTATATATATATATATATATATATATATATATATATATATATATATATATATATATATATATATATATATATATATATATATATATAATATATATATATATATATATATACATTGTAATAACAAGCAAAACACTGGCAAAACACTAAGCAATGTTTTAAGGAGTTGAAAAAGAAATTTAAATTTAACCCTTTCAGGCCAGATACCTTATATATAGGGGACTTTGCTTATGTTCCCAGAAAGTCAGGCCTGAAAGGGTTAAAAGAGAAAAACACACTGAAAATTGTTCAAAAGATATAGCCACTGTCCCTGTAAAGGGAGCAGTGACACCAACCATTGTCAGTCCATTCTGTATGCAAAATATGTACAAAATGAATAGTTTTGTACATGTAATAGCCCAGTATTTTCCCCAGAGCAATACAGAGTGGCAGCCACCGCTGTGTAATTTTTGGTAAATAATACAAACTTGTTACCAAAACAATAATCATTGTTATGCAAATCAGTCACCAATCTCCTTAGAACAAGTCATCGTTGATGACACAGTCCCCACTTGTTAATGGGTACTTTGATTACAGGTCCTCAGAGAGGATAGAGGCCTCTTCATTAGGTCTGTGATAAAAATACTTTTAAATTAATTCGCTTGATACATGTCTGAGCTGTAATTCAGGACATGAAAGAATCGTAATAACATGGCCACATGGCGGCCTTATTGGATCCTATCACAGAACAAATCTATGTGCATATGTATGACAGACATCCAGCTCTATGGGTTTGCTCAGAATTAGATATATGCATAATTAATTAGGTACAGTATGAAGCATCATAAGGTCTCCCATCATACCATATATGAAGGGTGTACCACTTGTTGTTACTGAGTTATGGACAAATATGTATATTTGAGGTCAAAGGTCATCGAGGTCATGTGACATTTTGTCACAATAATTTTATTGCTAAGTTATCCCTATATACAAAAAATCAGACCTCTAGCTCTATTGACTCGCTCAAATTAGATATGCACATAACTAATGAGGTACAATATGTGGCGTCATAAGGTGTCCCATCATACCATATATGAAGGGTGTAGCATTTGTGGTTACTGAGTTATGGACAAATATGTATATTTGAGGTCAAAGGTCACCGAGGTCACATGACATTTTGTCAAAAAATTGTATTGCTAAGTTATCCCTATATACCAAAAATCAGACCTCTAGCTCTATTGGCTCGCTCAAAATTAGATATGCGCATAATTGATGAGGTACAATATGTGGCGTCATAAGCTGTCCCATCATACCATATATGAAGGGTGTAGCACTTGTGGTTACTGAGTTATGGACAAATATGTATATTTGAGGTCAAAGGTCACCAGGTCACATGACATTTTGTCAAAAAAATTGTAGTGCTAAGTTATCCCTATATACCAAAAATCAGACCTCTAGCTCTATTGGCTCGCTCAAAATTAGATATGCACATAATTAATGATGTACAATATGTGGCATCATAAAGTGTCCCATCATACCATACATGAAGGGTGTAGCACTTGTGGTTACTGAGTTATGGACAAATATGTATATTTGAGGTCAAAGGTCATCGAGGTCATGTGACATTTTGTCAAAAAAATTTTATTGCTAAGTTATCCCTACATACCAAAAATCAGACCTCTAGCTCTATTGGCTTGCTCAAAATTAGATATGTGCATAATTAATGAGGTACAATATGTGGCGTCATAAGCTGTGCCATCATACCATATATGAAGGGTGTACCACTTGTGGTTCCTGAGTTATGGACAAATATGTAATATTTGAGGTCAAAGGTCACCGAGGTCACGTGACATTTTGTCAAAATATCTGAGATATCTGCGTGAAAGGATGGACTCACGGATGGACTCATGGACGGACATGACCCAATCTATTAGCAATATGAATACGATGAGAAACTAAATTTTTATTTTTCTCGGCCTTATACATGGGAGTCTATGGACTGCCTTATACATGGGAGTCTATGGACTGCCTTATACATGGGAGTCTATGGACTGCCTTATACATGGGAGTCTATGGACTGCCTTATACATGGGAGTCTATGGACACTGCCTTATACATGGGAGTCTATGGAGGTGAAAACTAAAAAGTCCTCTAACACGGCCAAATTTGATCGCATTGTGAAACAAATCGACGTGCATCTGTATGGGGTAGGGTACTATCCTTGTGCAAAGTTTGAAAGAAATTGACCTGGGCATCTCTGAGATATCTGCGTGAACGGATGGACGCACGGACGGACGCACACACGCACGCACGGACGCACGCACGGACATGACCAAACCTATAAGTCCCCCCGGACGGTGTCCGTGGGGACTAAAAATAATGGGGAGAAGTGATTAGCCCACATTTTTGAAATCACAGTTGTCAACATCCAACACACACACACATATAGATCAGTCTCATTAGAAAGTGTGTGGATTTGATAGTATAGTTAACAAAGCTTAAAGGCCCATGAGCTGCAACTCAATAAAATTTGTAAAGTTTCAAATGTCTCTGATATTCTCATACATCCTTTTAATTTGAAGTTCTTATTTTACTCAGAGTATGATGAAATGCACAATATTGAGCTTGTTACTCTAACTTGGAGATGTGCAGTGAACACTGTCATCATTAAAAATAATTCATGTCTAAATCAATGCTACAACTATAACAGCACTGAATGAACTTGTAAATTGTTTATAAGGTATTTGGTAATTTCATCATTCTTTGAGATTAAAATAGCACAACACAATACTGAAAAGTAGCTGTAGGTGTTACAAGTAGTAAAGCTTGAACGTATGTTATTTTGTTTGTTTATTATTTATATATTTTTTTGTTTATTATTTATATCAAGAATGCAAGAATGTTGTTTTCACTAAAGCATATAATAAAAGTTATAAGGATTGTATATATGTGTACAACTTTGTACCTATGTATTCTTTCTTTTTAGGGGAGGGGGGATCACAAAAATTTTGTAGCTGGTGATGGGGGGCCACTAAAATTTTTGCTGGTGTTAAGGGGGCCTGTAAAAAATATATGCACCACATATTTTCTCTTCCAGAGTAGTTGTAGTTGTAGTTGTCACTCTACAGGCTGTTTCATGCACTGATGATTGCTTAGCGCATGAAACAGCCTGTTGAGTGACAACTATAAGTTCCTAGATTCCGAGTATATATATATATATATATATATATATATATATATATATATATATTCTCCTGGAAAAGTACACAAATTAGTGATATTTGCTATTAGTAATGATACAATATCCCACAACACTTATCATGTAAATATTAAGGAAATTCACAAACTTTGCTTTTTGACGTCGAACAGTTGCTCCAGCGAAAGAAATGCCCGCCTTTCTCACAATTATGAGTTGTAACTAAAAATTGCTCAGCGATTACACTTTGCAAAGCTGCAGTCAGGGCTCGAAATAAACTTTTTTCCCTGGTAGTCCACTAGGGCTATCATTTTTTGCTCACGTGTGTGAGAGCATATGTCGCAGCGATGTCTGTCTGTCTGTCCGTCTGTCTGTCCGTCTGTCTGTGCACTCGATATCTCTAAATATCAATATCAAATCTGGTACATAGATTCAGTTTGCAAATGGCAAGAACTGATTAGTTTTTGGTGGGTGTGGCTAGCTTACTTTTTGCTCATTTGCATAATTAATGATTTTTGAAAAAACGGCTATACATTAAGAACGACTGTACACAATTCGATGAGACTTGCTACAAATGTTGATCACACCAAGATATATTAGCAATGGGAACCATTAAGGGTTGACATGAAAGATAGTTGCTAAATTGCATATTTAATGAACTTTCCTAATTAGGGATATATATCTGATTTGACTATCAAAATTGACCAAACTTTGTATGTATACTGAAGACACTATGATTAAACATTATTGAAAGTCATTCAGCATTTTAACTTCAGCCAATTCCTAACTAGCATATTTAATGAACTTTGCTAATTAGGAATATATATATCTGAGTTGACTAGACCAAAGTTGATGAAACTTGCTACATACATGTATATTGAAGCTACTATGATACAATATTAATGAAATTCATTAGGCATTTTTACTTCAGCCAATTCCCTATTTGTATATTTAATGGACTTTCCAAATTACAGATATCTGAATTAACTTGATTGCAGTTGTTGAAACTTGCTATGTACATCAAAGATACCATGATGTAACATTATTGAAAGTCAAAAGACCTTTTTACTTCAGGAAATGCCTAATTTGCATATTAAATGAATTTTCCTAATTAGGGATATATATCTGAATTGACTTGATCGAAATTGATGAAACTTGCTATGTACATGAAAGACAATATAATACAATATTTTTAAAGTTATTTAGCATTTTCTCTTTGGCCAATTCCTAATTTGCATATTTAATAAACTTTTCTAATTAGGTTTACCGGTATATATCTGAATTGACTTGACCAAAGTTAACAAAACTTGCCACATGTATTGAAGATACTGTGACGCAACATTATTGAAAACCATAAAGCATTTTTACCTCAGCAAATTCCTAATTTGACTTGACCAAAGTTCATGAAACTTGCTACATATATTGAAGATTTTGTGAGGCAACATTATTGAAAATCATTAAGCAATTTTACTTCAGCCAATTCCTAATTTGCATATTTAATGATGTTTCTTAATTAGGGATATTTATCTGAATTGAACAGAGCAAAGTTGACGTAACTTGCTATATACATTAACGATACTATGATACAACATTATTGAAAGTCATTAAGCATTTTTTCTTCAACCAATTCCTACTTTGCATTTTTAATGATCTTTTCTAATTACGGATGTACACTGGGATTTAGTTGATCAAAGTTGGCAAAACATGCTATACACATTGATGATTATACCAGGTTAGAACAATATTGAAAGCCATTTCACATTTTCATGTTAGCTTATCTATAATTTGCATATCTAGTGAGCTTTCACAGTTTGGTATATATGGCTTGAAGGACTTGGCCGAAGGTAATTATACTTACTGTATAAAGTGGTGATACAATGACAGCAGTCAAAGAAATTTAATATTTTTATTTCAGCTATTACATATTTGTATACTTCATGGCCTTATAGAATTAATGTAGTGAATATTCTTCATTATGTTGATCATAATACTTTCAGTGAAGTTGCAAACATGTGACAAAGGTTCAAATTCACACATAACTGCATTATACAATGAAACATGAGAGCATTTTCAGTTCATATCTGGTCTGAATTTGGTAGCCCGGTGACAATGTCTGGTCGCCCATGCATATTTTAGTTCAGGGGCCAGACAAGAAAAGACTATTTTTCAAGATTCTGCCCATGAAGTGAATGTTCTAGTCATTTAATGTGAATACTTGCACACCCTTAATGCCCAAGGAAACAGTATAACGGACGATAGTGATACTCAAAAGTTTCACTCTGAGTTGTATGCAAATTTTGCTTGTCGTCATGACAACAACACGACCTTCTAAGCACTGAGACCTACCGTAGCAGGGCTAAAAATAGACCATGACCCTTTTGTAGAAAGGAGGCATAATTTCCGTGTAACTGTGATTGATACATTATGATCAAAATGCAACAAAAATGCATTTTCATTGGCAATATCATTTCCTGAGCCTGTCATCCAAGTATGTCCGTCCAGATATTGAAACTCTGTTGCAAAGTTTCACCGCACGGCCGGTCGTATTCGTATACGTAATTTGCAAAATAAAGTCACAGTATGGCCTTTCTGTGACCAGCTGGGTTTTACTGCATTTAGGGACTGGTCAGTTTCTTCAGCCTGGGGGGGGGGGGGCGGTGGATTCATGGGGGGGTCACCCTGTTTTTGACTTTGGTGATAGGGGGGGGGGTCACCCTGTTTTTGAAATGCCCAATAGGGGGGGTCAGTGTGTTTTTGGACACCGTGGTGCGAAGCACCAAAGGTGTCCTATGTCGCCACAATGTCTGTGTGTGTGTCCGTCTGTCCGTCTGTCCGTCTGTCCGTCCGTCCGTCCGTCCGTAGACAGATTTTGTTCCACTCATAACTTAAGAACCCTTTGGTCCAATGTCATGCAATTTGGTATTTGGTATTATCATGATGAGACTTAGATCTGATTAGATTTTGGTGGGTGTGGCTTATTAATTAATTGCTCATTTGCATATTTTATGACTTTTTTCATTCAGGCAGATATCTCAGAGACGCCTGGAGCGATTTCGTTCAAACTTGGTAAAAGGATAGTACTCTACCTTATACAGATGCACGTTGATTTGTTTCACATTGTGATCAAATTTGGCCGTGTTAGAGGACTTTTTAGTTTTCGCCTCCATAGACTCCCCTGTATAAGGCAATCCATAGACTCCCATGTATAAGGCAATCCTTAGACTCCCATGTATAAGGCAATCCATAGACTCCCATGTATAAGGCAATCCATAGACTCCCATGTTTAAGGCAGTCCATAGACTCCCATGTATAAGGCAGTCCATAGACTCCCATGTATAAGGCAGTCCATAGACTCCCATGTATAAGGCAATCCATAGACGACTCCCATGTATAAGGCAGTCCATAGACTCCCATGTATAAGGCAATCCATAGACTCCCATGTATAAGGCAATCCATAGACTCCCATGTTTAAGGCAGTCCATAGACTCCCATGTAATAAGGCAGTCCATAGACTCCCATGTATAAGGAAGTCCATAGACTCCCATGTATAAGGCAGTCCATAGACTCCCATGTATAAGGCAGTCCATAGACTCCCATGTATAAGGCAGTCCATAGACTCCTATGTATAAGGCAGTCAATAGACTCCCATGTATAAGGCCAAGAAAAATAAAAATTTAGTTTCTCATCGTATTCATATTGCAAAAAGGATGCAGTGACACAGTTTTTAGTCCCCACAGATAAAGTCCAGGGGGCTCATAGATTGGGTCATGTCAGTCCATCAGTCCATCCATGTGAGTCCATCCGTTCACGCAGATATCTCAGACGCTTTGACAAAATGTCACGTGACCTTTGACCTCACATATACATATTTGTCCATAACTCGGTAACCACAAGTGCTAAACCTTTCATATATGGTATGATGGGACACCCTATGATGCCACATATTGTACCTCATTAATTATGTGCATATCTAATTTTGAGCAAGCCAATAGAGCTAGAGGTCTGATTTTTGGTATATATGGATAACTTAGCAATACAATTTTTTTGACGAAATGTCATGTGACCTTGGTGACCTTTGACCTCAAATATACATATTTGTCCATAACTCAGTAATCACTAATGCTACACCCTTCATATTTGGTATGATGGGACACCTTATGCGGCCACATATTGTACCTCATTAATTATGCACATATCTAATTTTGAGCGAGCCAATAGAGCTAGAGGTCTGGTTTTTGGTATATAGGGATAACTTAGCAATACAATTTTTTTGACAAAATGTCATGTGACCTCGGTGACCTTTGACCTCAAATATACATATTTGTCCAAAACTCAGTAACCGCAAGTGCTACACCTTTCATATTTGGTATGATGGGACACCTTATGACGCCACATATTGTACCTCATTAATTATGCACATATCTAATTTTGAGCGAGCCAATAGAGCTAGAGGTCTGATTTTTGGTATATAGGGATAACTTAGCAATACAATTTTTTTGACAAAATGTCATGTGACCTCGGTGACCTTTAACCTCAAATATACATATTTGTCCATAACTCGGTAACCACAAGTGCTAAACCTTTCATATATGGTATGATGGGACACCTATGATGCCACATATTGTACCTCATTAATTATGTGCATATCTAATTTTGAGCAAGCCAATAGAGCTAGAGGTCTGATGGTGATTTTGGTATATAGGGATAACTTAGCAATACAATTTTTTTGACAAAATGTCATGGACCTGACCTTTGACCTCAAATATACATATTTGTCCATAACTCAGTAATCACTAATGCTACACCCTTCATATTTGGTATGATGGGACACCTTATGACGCCACATATTGTACCTCATTAATTATGCACATATCTAATTTTGAGCGAGCCAATAGAGCTAGAGGTCTGGTTTTTGGTATATAGGGATAACTTAGCCATACAATTATTTTGACAAAATGTCATGTGACCTCGGTGACCTTCGACCTCAAATATACATATTTGTCCAAAATCAGTAACCACAAGTGCTACACCTTTCATATTTGGTATGATGGGACACCTTATGCGGCCACATATTGTACCTCATTAATTATGCACATATCTAATTTTGAGCGAGCCATAGAGCTAGAGGTCTGATTTTTGGTATATAGGGATAACTTAGCAATACAATTTTTTTGACAAAATGTCATGTGACCTTGGTGACCTTCGACCTCAAATATACATATTTGTCCATAACTCAGTAACCACAAGTGCTACACCCTTCATATGTGGTATGATGGGACACCTTATGACGCCACATATTGTACCTCATTAATTATGCACATATCTAATTTTGAGCGAGCCAATAGAGCTAGAGGTCTGATTTTTGGTATATAGGGATAACTTAGCAATACAATTATTTTGACAAAATGTCATGTGACCTCGGTGACCTTTGACCTCAAATATACATATTTGTCCAAAACTCAGTAACCACAAGTGCTACACCCTTCATATTTGGTATGATGGGACACCTTATGACGCCACATATTGTACCTCATTAATTATGCACATATCTAATTTTGAGCGAGCTAATAGAGCAAGAGGTCTGATTTTTGGTATGTAGGGATAACTTAGCAATACAATTTTTTGAAAAATGTCATGTGACCTTGGTGACCTTGACCTCAAATATACATATTTGTCCATAACTCAGGAACCACAAGTGCTACAACCTTCATATTTGGTATGATGGGACACCTTATGACGCCACATATTGTACCTCATTAATTATGTGCATATCTAATTTTGAGCAAGCCAATAGAGGTAAATGTATGATTTTTAGTATATAGGGACAGACTATAGGATAGAAATTTTTTGACAAAATGTCATGTGACCTCGATAACCTTTTACGTAAAATACACGATTATGTCAATAAATAAGTAACCACAAGTGCTATGTCCTTTATATTTAGTAGGATGGGAGACCTTATGACAACACATGCTTTACCTCGTTAATTATGCCCATATATAATTGTGGGCAAGCCAATAGAGCTAGAGGTCTGAATTTTGGCATATATGGATTAATTAGCAATACAATGGTTTTTTTTTCAAAATGTCACGTGACCTTGATGACCTTTGACCTTGAATATGCATATATATGCATAACTCAGTAACCACAAGTTCTTTACGCTTCAATTTTGATAGGATAGTAGACCTTAAGATGTCACATCTTGTACCTCATTTATTATGCACATATGTCTTTCTTGGCTGGCCAATACAGCTTGAGGTCTGATCTTTTTTCCCGATTTAGAACCATAACTTAGACATGCCTCTTGTTTCAAATTGGGAACAATGACGTAGACCTATGTGTCCATAGATCTGAACATATACACTCCAGTGATACTTCTTAATGACCTCATTTCCCTGCCCCATCAAGACTAATACTCCTATTACAAGTGGGGACTATGTCAATGTCAATGACTTGTTACTTCTATACAGAATATTATCTCACATAGTGAGTGTCTGAATATTATTCTGAATTGTATTCCAAAGCACATTCTGAAAGGACTCTTCTGGAATATACAGAATATTATCTCACATAGTGAGTGTCTGAATGTTATTCTGAATTGTATTCCTAAGCACATTCTGAAAGTAACTCTTCTGAAAATTTCACATTCTTTGCCACTGCACCATCTCCCTAATACATACTGATGACCCACGGTGTCCACT
Organism: Ptychodera flava; assembly: GCF_041260155.1. NCBI lineage: Eukaryota > Metazoa > Hemichordata > Enteropneusta > Ptychoderidae > Ptychodera > Ptychodera flava. The sequence goes on from NW_027248415.1 coordinate 105,959, forward strand.
CAAGTCTTACTTTGATTGAATTTTGACACCAGCTCATCATTGCCTAAAATGCTAGTGTCAGCCACAAATTTCATCATTCGGTTGTATTTTCAGCGCGCCCTTTGGGCGGGTAACTTTATTAATCAGTCATATTTTTCAGCACGCCTAACTTTAACATATCAAGCATACATAACATCAGAGATATCTGTATGTTCAATATTTTTCAGCGTGCTCTTCAAGCTCATTACTTTAATATATCAGACATTTTTCAGCATGCCCTTCAGGTGCATGACTTTAATATACAAGGCATATATATCAGAGATATCAGGATGTTTCATATTTTTCGGCGCGCCCTTCGGGCGCCATACTTTAATAAATCAGAGATATCTTTATGTTTGCTAAGTGAAAGTGTACCATTATGAAATCAGCATTTCATATGAAAAGGATGACAAATTCCTGATACTTTTCTGTTCTCTCTATGAGAATTCAGTATTAGAAAGCAACATGCACAAATATTTCATAATATATATTTGATACAGTGACTTATTTTGGAGATAGAAAAATGACAAGATATCTTTCCTTCTCATTGATGCAATTATTTTCCTTTGTGTCACAGGTTTTCTGTAGAAAGATGTTTTATGAACAAAATAACAGTTAAAAAAGGCAATTTTTGTCACTATTAGCTGTGCTTTTATGGTTTCAATGTTACAAGAAAAGGTCCTTTCAGACACTGTACACATCAAATTTGGCTAAAAAAGCTCTCTATGGCTCCTCAGGTGATTTAATTGGATGGTTGGCAAGTCTTAACACCCATCAAAATTTTTGATTCACTGCTTTTTCCTCTTTGATATTTATGATTGACATCCATTTCTGTACAACAGTTCAGGACATCTGGTTAAGCATAGAAAGTGTGATATATTCACAGCTCATTCAAAATACAGCTCATTCAAAATGTACTGTATTCATTCCTATCTTACAACTGACATGTCAACAATTTCATTAAAACATAGAATGACTATTTAAAATATAAATACCGTATATGTAAAATATAATATATATATATATATATATATATATATATATATATATATATATATATATATATATATATATATATATAATATATAATATTTATGTCTAACCTTTTGTTTTACCTATTTCGCGCGCCGGGGGGGGGGGGTCACCCTGTTTTCAAAATTTGGAATGAGGGGGGGTCACCCTGTTTTCAAAATTTGGAATAGGGGGGTCAGCCACTTTTTGACGTCAGCAAAAAATAATCCACCGGCCCCCCCGGCCGAAGAAACTGACCAGTCCCTTACCTCGTCCCAAAGTCACAGCCCAGACATGGCATGCCGAGAACTGACTGAATTTCAGGTCCCCGGCTTTGGTAGTCTAGTCCATGTGGGCTACTATTTCATTGAATTTGGTAGCCCCAGAAAAAGTTGGTAGTCTCTGGACGCGGGACTACCGCTAATTTCGAGCCGTGTGCAGTATTTATTCCAATGTTATGCTTCCTGGCAAGTCACTGTAGTACACACATTTAATTGCAAGTCTAAAGCAACAGCCTGGAGCCAGGCTTCTCAGTTACAGAACTGTCCAGTAGATCGTGTAAAATGTATACCGAAAGTTAACAGCAGCTTAATTGAACCGATGGTTTTATTTACTGGAAACAGCCTAGAGCGAAGGAGATGATGAAGTGTTAAATTCAAAGGGTCAAGAGACGGCAACTTCTGACATATTTCAGCATCGGCATACAGATATAAACTGCCTAAATCAAGGATAGAAAACGGTGGAAAACATTTTTCATCTAGATCTGAAAACTGAAATTTAAAACATGGAGTCTCCTGTATTGCTATCAAAATGACAAAGAAATTGCAAAGAAATTTTATGTAAACTCACCAATCATAAAGAAAAGGAAACTTGGTATAGATGTCAAGTAGCGTGTGTTTCCGGAAAATATGCAGGAAACTCTGTGCCGGGAATGTAGTTGTGTAGGTGTCTGGTATAGAATTAGTCATATCGAATATACGCTTTGAAAGAATTATAATTACATTTTTGTTCAAGCTTTCAGAAACGTTCAACTGTTCCCTTACCAAAGCAAGTATAAAAATCAAGTGTCACCGTGCAAAGATTTGACTAGATATACAAATTATCTAACATTTACCGATATTTGAAATTCAAAATGGCCATCATCATTGTTTAACTCAATGAGGAAAATTTGGATTTGCAAAGATAAGATGGTGAGAAATGTTATTACCTCGAAGATCTTCAATATGAGCTCCAACAATCGGTAGTCAAGAAAGGTATTGGTAAAATTTGAGTCCGAATTTTTATCCTTTTTTTTTGCATTTTACCTTAAACATCCGCTCACATATTTTGGGTTTTCCGCTCATATTTCAGCTGAGTTACTACCGTCAAAATTTGATTACCAGTGTTGCCAATACTGTTATAATACTGTTACCAATAAGTCATGCAAATATACCGTTAGACGTTCTTTTATATTTTTTAATCAAACTTAATGTTAAATGACTCAGCGACACCTAAGAATACATGAGCGGGTTTTCAAGCTACTTGGAGAATTGACAATGATAAATGCTGAATGAACGGAGGGGTGCACGCGTCCACAACCACCTGTTGACTGTGACTTCACATCAATTATTAACTTTTCATACAGAAAAGGAACAGCAAAGTACCTGTAGAATACATTTAGAAAGCCAGATTAGCGTCCTGTACAATATAATACGGAAAGCCAACTACATTAGCTTAACATACGATGAAGTACCGGTATATGGAGTGGGAAAATACTTATGATCTGATTGGTTGAGACGTTGATTCAGGATATAACATTCTTGAAATACGCAGAGCTCTCATTCGGAGAAAAATCCGTGTTTGTAACTGTTCACTTCAGAACTTCAATATATTGCCTAGATATAACAGCGATAAAACCCCTCGACATGGTGTATACCACTCAGTTTTGGCCAGTTCATCACTCCATATGTGCTCTCGGTAGTGTAGCATAAACTGGTGAAAATCTCGAGGTATACCCATCGCTGTAGTCTCTTGCTCAAATGTCACCTGTTCATGTATCATGTACGCATGAAAAGTTACTTCAACGAGTTATCTGTCACAATGAGTTATGGTTAAAGGGCAAGAAGCTGTAACTTTTGATCGTTTGTTACTATTTTGAAACATCCATTTACAAAACATATATATTGTATAATTTTTATGAAATAAGTTAACGGTACTCATATTTTAACGAGATTTCTAACTCGTACATTGACCGTGGTTTCTGCTCTAGTATGGCTAGGATATTATGCAGAAATTTAAGTGATCATTATCCGTTATATCAACTCTTAGGAAGCAAATTTTATTTTCAACGGAAAACGATAACAATGTAAGCATAAAGACTTTTTAATAAGCGCAAGACGTGTATGAATCCGATTATGTTTATACAGATTCACTTCTGGAATATTGACTTAGTCGTAGACTAAACTACTAGCAGAGTTTATACACACATACGTATAATTGAATGTACTATGGTATTTGTCCTAGAAGGGTGTTAATTCGAGCAGAGTGTGTATTTTACATTATGCCTTACTTATTGCTTGATATCAAACTAACAAATGGCCATGTTGTCATTTTCTCTCCAGGTATTCTCTGTAGGTATTCGTTAATAAAGAAATGAATAAATAAGTACATAAATAATACCAAACAACCGAACAACGAAGACTGCTATCCTTGTGCTTGATTGAACGTTTTACAGATATAAACTTTCTTATCAATGGCGAATGTAGGTTTGAGGAATACTAAGGTAAATTTGAGTGAAAGAAACACGCAGAAGGGAAGGACATGAACCAATCTGATTATAATCCGAAGTAGTGATGGGTTGGTCTTTTACGCTATCGTATTACGGTCTCTTTTATGCTGTCCTCCCCTAGTGGACGATACGATACGATGACCTAAAAGACCGACCCATCACTCAATGGAATTTTAATTAGATCGAACATGAACGTAAGTTAGGTGAAAAGAAAGTATGTTTTTTCAATTACATGTATTTGGTGCAAAATGGGCAGTTTTGAAGATTGGAGCTGACAGACTTATTAAAGATAATGTAACTATACGTTGTTTTTAGTTGATACTACAAAGATTATTTCTCGGTAGAGAAGATGCACCACTCCCATACCATGGTCTAAATGTCTTTGGTCCGCTGTAATTTCTCTCGATGTTCGTTGTGTTGTTTTTGAATGGATTTTAAACGTTATCTTTAAGGCATGGCTTTGACCATACAATAGATATGAATTATAAAATAGTACATCCAATCGTAAACATCAAAGTCAAAATTAATATTCAAACGTCACTGTGACACGTTGCAAACCTATCACGTGAAATTATCATGTTCCTTCATTAAGTGACTATTTTCGTTATTTTAATATAATTCAAAAATATGTTGCTTCAAAAACTTCGTAAACATCCTGGTATAGAGGAATTAGCTTCTTTGTGTATTTGCCTCAAATATATATCGACTTATAATTGAGATCACGTTCAGTGCCTGTGACCGCTGACTTCATTAACCTTTGTGTGAAATAAACTACCATCGTAACAATAATACAAAGTTGGTAACATAACTCGTCTGCACACCATAGTAATGTTGTGGTCGGAATTTGTCTGGGCTACAGATCTTGTTACGATAAACCGCCCCAAATGCTTTAGAAACTTCGTCAACTGTGAAATGTAAATTACTAAGGGAGCCGTCATTATTTACGGTCTGGGTTGGAGGAATGTGAGGCGGTCACTAAAAACACTGAAATATTCAAGGGGGGTTGCTCAAAATGTGGAGAGAAAGAAGAGGGGGTTACTCAATATTTTTGTGCGAAATCAATTGAAACCCCTCTCAGATTGCACCATTGCACACATCAATTTCTGAAAAGTTTCGATGCGAGGGGGGACACCCCCTCTCATACTTTTCCCCTTGAGGTGTTGTAACAGCTTTACTAGTAAAAGAAAAAATTGAAAATACCTCTCAGATTGCACTGGACTGCACCATTGCACACATCGACTTCGTATCCAAATTTTGAGAAATTTATGTATGTAATGGTGCAGTCTGAAAGGTGTTTCAATTTATTTTGCACTCGGTAAAACTCTTTAAAAATGACATTGACACTGACATTTTTAGTACATTGTTTGCATGATCAGTGTTTGAGTCAAATATTCAATAACAAAACAATGACAATACATTTTGTGGAAAACAGAATTCAGTTTGCCAGAGATTGAAGACAAATGAATATGCAGGAATGGAAAATTTGTGACCTTATGTCATTTCTCCAGCTGCCAGCTTCTAATGAAAAGCCTGAATATGGTATGTTTAAATGTCAAAATGGTCATTGAACTGATGTCAAATAAAATATGTTTCTGTGATATTAAAAGATGAATTCACAACAGTTCAGTTTTGTCCTAGATCCTGTGAAATTTTTGAGAAATGGGGAACCCTCTCTTGTGCTCTTTCCTTGCCATGTTCTAACATTTTTACTTAGTGATAAAAAACAACTTCTAAACACCTCTCAGATTGCACCAGACTGAACAATTGCACACATCATATCTAAAAATATTCCATACAAGATAGGGAAAATCCTCTCCAACACTTTCCCCCTCAGCCTCTCGCGTGTTCTCCCCCTGTAATTTCAAATTCTGCCCAGTCAGATATCCTAGTGAAAACGCTGTTATGATACCCATCCAAATTAAACAATGTATACTATATGGTTTGATACTGGTTAGGCCAAAAAATAAGTTGTGCTGTTCCGATAACATGGTTTTCAACAATAGGGTAGGTAGTTCGGCAGGAATTTTTGTTCCGAAATATTTTTATTGTTGAATATGCATTTTTCAGGGGTTCAGGGCGGTCAAACACTGGCCCCAACATTTCCGGAAAAAATGTATTATATATAAGGAAAAAACATAAAAGACATCCTCGTTCAATCAAAAATCAAATGCCAAGTAACGAACGAGTGATTTTACGGTTTTTTCTTTTCTTTTTTTTTACTTCCGTGTTTACGTAGCTCTAAAAAGTTAAGGGTCGGCAGGTAAAAAATAGGGTCGGTCGGGTTATTTTTTGTTTGGCCTTATAGCGTGAGCTTTCATTCCTGTATTTTGTTGTCACTTTGAATTTCATTTTGTTCAGTTGGTTCACCTTTCACAACCGTCATGAGATAACCGATGATAATCTAGCAGGGTACATCAGGATTTGAAAAGTCCTTACTATTGCTTTATTTTTGCAAATTTTACATGTTAACTTTTCTAAGGGGTCAGTCAAAACTTCATAGTTAGAGAGGGGGTTAAAATACCTCATGGTTGGCAGGGGCGGTTACTCGAAATTTCGGAATTTCTGACGAAATTCCTCCGACCCCCCCCCCCCTCGGCCGTAAATAAGGACGGCTTCATAATAGTACCAGATTCGAAGACGTGACAAGATGGAATAGTGCTCGATTTTGAATCAGTACAGTACGTGCTCCGAAAATACCTGTGAAACATGTCAACTTTATCATCCGTGGTCGAACATTCAGAATTATTATAACAAAGTTGAGCGAAGAGATGAACATTTGTGCTCACATTTAACAAACGAACAGTCGACTCCTGGATATCATTAATAAACTCGGGATAGGCGGCGCGTTGTAGATCCTCAAAACGTAGATGGGAAAAATTCACGTAATCACAACGTTTACCCCTGCGTTTAAAGCCAGAGGCTAGAACTTACACTGATTCTGATGTAGGAAACAAATACCCTAACCTTTGAATGATTTGATGACCTTTGTTTTATAAAATAAGTATCACGGATCCACTCTTTACATGGATACTCTTCGAACTGGTTAAAGTTGAAACTGTCGACCTTTTATCATGCCGATCTGAAATATACAGAAACACAGTTTATGTTGCAGGCTGGCTGCAGGCATGAACTGAGAAAATGACAAACATAAAACACACTGAAAGAGTAGACTGTAGAATAAAGTATGTGAATGTGTACTCACGTTGACTTTACCGACAAGAAAGAAAGTATTTGGACAAAACACTCTTTGCAAACTTTCACGTCAAACATAAAACATTACACCGAAACCAATTGTGCATTAGAACTGAATTGCAAAAAGGGTAAAGCGTGCAGTGAAATAAAATGAAAAATATGACTTGTAATGGTCACTAACCTGACATATACAGATTCACAGTTTTACTTGTTGACGTTCTGGCTGCAGGCTTGAATTGAGACATGCTTCCTCGCACTTTTGCTTTAAACTGACAGTGACGTGGCAAAAGGTGCGAGTGCTGCTACGTGTACGTGTTACGGCTTACTATTGGTGGATTAAAATGCAAATGAATGTACATATGGCAATGATTGGTTAGTTGCAAAGCTAGCCAGATGAAACGTTACTGTGTGGATAATCAACATAAAACGTGACAAACACTCAGTCAGCATTTACCCAACATTTTAGAAAACAAAACGACCAATTACGTTCAAGACAATTCATCGGGAACCAAATCAAATTAACGCATATGATCCAACAGACATCCAACTGCGACACTAGTAAATTTGATTTCTTATCCTTCCTTGCCATAGAACACAAAGTGTTTGGTCTTGCAAATACGACGTATCGTTTACAATATACAGCGTTATTGTTGACAAATGAATTCTAGCTTTAACTGAAATTTTGTCGTCGATGATGCATTTCAACATGACTTTAGAAGTAGCACCAGAGACTGTCCACAACTCTCTCTAAATATCCTTTCTAGTGAGTTATTACTGATGGAAACGTAATATTGCCAAGTTGAAGTAGTGCTCGAGAGTCGAAACAAAGATTCATGAGTCACTATCGTTGTAAGAGGGCGTAATCAGATGTCAGATGACGTAATCTAAATTTCTCTGGGGTTAAAATTTGTAAACATGGCGGCTTCGGCTTGTAGAATTGTCTTGTGAATCCCTGTCGATGTCGTCTGCTGCTTTACACTAACAAAATCAGTCATCATCATGGTCCGATTTGTGTGCAATGCTCCTGGGTGTAAGGCTTCAGGCAGCGGAAAAGCGGAAAAAATTGGCAAAGTATCCATGGATGAGCGATGTAACATTCCATCCTTTCCCAACGGTACACATGTACGTATAAGGAATGCCAAGTTGAGACGGCAATGAGTGAAGATGTTACGGCGTGGAAAATGGTGGATACGCAACTATACTAGAGAATGTGTCCAGGCATTTTGAAGGGGGCGTAGGGCCAACACCTGCACACCCTGTTCCATTGTTATTTGCGTACAATATCAGTACAAACCGTCACCAGAGAGTCTATCCATGGAGCTATCAAAAGACTATCCTACAGCAGGCAGTGGCTCTTGCCTATGGATAACACATAATGGAGTCCAAATCCCATAATTAGAAACCAAGAGAACGAAACCGTAGGGCCGGAGAATATGAGTCAGTCGTGTATGAGAAAATTGACATTTTCATGTACGGAACATTGATGGGAGAAATTATTGTTGATGACTTTGAACCTGAGTCCTTTGTCTGGTAGGTACCTACAGTCTATATTTGTTCTGTAGGTCATTCCCAAACTCCACTCATGACCTGAGATTAATTAGTCTAGAACGTTCTGAAGGTCACTGTCCTTCTTGAATTCAATTAGTCATGCTTGGAACCTTCTAGAAATTCAATTAGTCGTGTAAACGGAGATATTTTAGGGCAGTAATTAGCATATCAATAGAAGTTCAATATTGTTCTTATATCTGTTACATAACCATTGAGTATAAATAGCGGACCGAACAGCTTGCAGTCAGACATTTTGGATCGTGTCTCTTTGCGTGTTACTTCCAGACTTTGGAAAATTCAGCAGTATTTATTTCAAGACTTTTCAAGACCTTCACAGCAACGCTGTATTTATTCTGTGGACTTTGTTCAACCTCAAGCCTGCAAGCAAGCCAAAGGACTACCGGTACATTGTCAGCCACACTGTCGCTGTCTGACTTCAGAGCTTTGCCTTCCCAGCTGAGATAATAACCTGTACACTTTTACAGTTTGTATTCTATCCCTTGACTTGGCATTTATTTTTTTGTAATAAATTTCGTTAACAAGGGAAACTGCTCAGTTCAACCGTTTTGTTCATTTTCTCTATTGTATGTAATTTTCTGTCGTCAATCATTGTTTTGAGGAAAATAATACCCTTGACTCGTTTAATAAATCAACAGAAACAAAACTTGTTGAAATATTGTTCACACCCCCTCCCCCCGCGCGCCCACATTTCTTATTTTTAAACTCCCATTTGTCCACATACCACGATTGGGAGTTATAGGTTGAAAAGGATGTCTGTCTGTCTCTCTGTCTTTCTGTCTTTATGTATGTATGTATGTATGTATGTATGTATGTATGTATGTATTTATGTATGTATGTATGTATGGCTGGATGGATGTGTGTAAAGATGCATGAATGTATGTATGATATCTGCTTGTCTGTCTGTCGCTCCTTTCATATTTCTGACGTATCTGTACTGAATTAAAGCTGCATGCTAAGTCATTCGTTCATTATAATATTTAGATTTGGACACTCTATAAATTGTACAATTTGTTGACAAAAGTACAGTTGAGGAAGATTCAGAAGTTGAGTCTTCATCGATTCTGTTTTGTAATAAAAATATTAAGAAGTGCTAAAAACTAGGCTTGAAATGAAGGCATTACGCCTTCAGACCGGTAACTCAACTCACGGACCGTCCAGGTAAGAAACGTAACCGAGAAATGGTGGTCAAGATAAGAAATTAGCGTTTTTCAAAAATTAATTTCACATGTTACAACGACAAAGTGGGGCAAAGATGCTATCGATCAATTAGATGCAACTTATGGTGTTCCGTTTTGCATTATTTTTCTTTTGTGTGTGAAGTTCAATCTCTTGTTCAACACAACTTTCAAGTGTGTTAATGTTTAATGGTACAACTGAATTTGAGAACCAACTAAAGCTCTGTCAAAAATAACATGCATGTGTATGATGTACTGACCATTACGTTACGCTGTGGGAGAGGAAAAAAGTGAACATTTTCAAATAAAAAAACCAATAAAAACATCCAAACTAACAACTCCTATCACACACAGATTTCAATGTTTTTCATGTCAAGCATCCTGAGAAGTATCAGAGTTTAACTTTGGGTTGTAATATTCCCCTCTCACTGTATGACTGATTTTTCTTTGCATTAAATTTACAGACACCAAGTACAATCGATTACTTTATGCTGGTATGGAATCAATTCTACTTTTACGTAGACGGTCTTGATTAGAACTCACTAGGTACGCCATACCACCAATAAAATCGCGCGCAGCTATTGGTCTTTTATCCGGCTACACTTCACACTTGATACATAAGACACGTAATTTTGCACCAGAATGTACACTTATCTGACGGCTGAGATTAAAGGGGCTGGGGCATTGTGTAAATGTGCTTCAGCGGTGTTGCATCGTGTAACTTCTTTTAAACTATCAGAGCTTGAGGGACGGTAGTCGTACTTCACAGATTGCTGAGCAACATATGTTGAAGAAAGGTCACCGTTGGTCGTATCTCTGAGTGTGCAATTGTCTCTTCGATGAGGAAAGGCTGTTGCTCTTCGTTTAATCGTTTTAAGTCAGCGTCGGCTGTGGAAAGGAGTCGTTTACAAGGATTTTTCGAGGTGAACTCTCCTGCGTCATTCAACCATAGACTGCAGTACGTAGGCTATCAAGTCAGTCAAGTGAACTTTTAACTCTTTACAAGTATATTAGTTTTGCAAAAGCAATTTACAAACGTTCCTTTGATTTAAAAGCAGAACAATTAAAGAACGTACTTGATTATCAGTGACAAATTTTTCGATGATACATTTAAGTACATGCCGCTAGCTTTGTTAGAGTCTGTTTTAAGTTAGAATGTGCATCAGGAACAGATATTCGGATCTCAAACTTTTACAATTCTTTTCTGATATAGCACTTATGACGATACAGCTCTTGGTGTAAGAAGAATCTTTACCGTCTTTGTTTTTTCGAAAATCGCAATTTTATTATTCTCCATTGAACTAACACAGGGGGGTGGGGGGTGGGGTTGCGGCCCATTTTGAATTTCAGATAATAGTAAATCATTGGTATTTTGTTTCTCTAGTACCAAAATTTGCCCGGTGACCTCCCGATTTTTATTCTTGACTTTGAAAGAGAATGGTTGAAAGATTCCGTAAGAAAATGTTGAGCATAAGTTAAGTCTTTCACTTTCGAGGGCGCGTACTACTTTAAGGATAAGAGTTAGTATGTTTATAGTCTCTCTCTCCTCTCTCTCTCTCTCTCTCTCTCTCTCTGCATGTATGTATGGTAAGAATAATCATACGGTCCCGTCTTCAGAAAGAGATTTAAATATCCGCCGGAATACATGACAAAATACTGAAAATCGCAAATATAACTATAAAAAGTGTTTAATATTAATTTAATTTATCTCGCAAAAAACAAAGATAATTTATGATAATTTTACTAGTTCATTTGGCTAACTTCGTTAGCTTTCATAGCAAAGGAAACACGGGCGTCTCTCCTTTTCGTGAATTTAATCGTAAGCTCCTTTGGAACACATACGCTGAGACATCATGTCTCCACTTCACTCATCAATGTCTTGTTGTTTGTGATTTTAACGGAGAAGTTTTTACACATCATCGATTACATCTTACTGCAGTACCGTAGTCGAGAGTTCTTCCTTCGATTCGTAATCTCGATAACTTTCTTCTCAAAAGTCTCACAATTTAATCGTTATGCAAGGCTTTTCTCCGATGGTTGCCCTGTGAACCTCAGAGAAACCTTGATTTTACGTGGATACAATATTTCACTCAGGTAGCTACGAAAACTGTTCTAAATCCGGAAACCGTTACTGAAAGCATATTTCCAGCAAGTCTTTTACCGAAGCGAAAGCGACTTGTTTGCAGATGATAGGCTGCAAAGGAATTGCGTTTGAGTAGCTGTTACAGCATTACTAGTCGTAGATGAAACTGAAGAAAATCAGACTACCACAACGGGGAAATTATATCTTCAAGTGGGCCGGGGTGAGTCAACCTGCGCGTAACGTCATAAACTTTACAAAGTTGCTTGAGTTTGGTCATTCTCTTGTACAAGAAATGACCTCACATTCAGCTAATAATCACGTGATGAAGTTCAGCTCTTCTGGATAGTTTTACAAATCAGGACAGCGTATTAATAACTGTGAATGACGTCTGACCTTCAAACATTACAACTGCGATCATCCGAGCGCTTTTCAAGGAAAATCTGTATAATGCGTGTTCTCATTTTCTCAGAAAATGATATTTTCGCTCATCTAGCTCCTTAACATGAAAGAGGAAGAACCATTTTAAAAAGTGTTCGTCCATAAAAGGGCATATCGTCATAGTAACTTCCGAGATGTGCTTTCTTGTATTAAGGTAGTTACTTATACTCCCATTTTTCAATGACGGGGTATCAAATTGCCTAATTAATGTTCCAAAGATTTACCAAAAGGGCATCTTTGCTCGTTGAAAGTTCCCGGAAATTTAACATCTTTAATGTTTCAAAACTTGAGCATTACATTGCACTACATATCATAACTCTGTACTATTACACTGCATAATGTTTTAGTGGTGTCTGGCAGTGTCAATTTTTATATCTCTTCGAAAACACTTTTACATTGTTTTGTCGACTTCTGTCAGCAATTGTAATATTAAAATCAGAGCATGTCCGCTTGATGAAACCAACCTGTTGATGTGCTTTTTTAATGATTGGCAAAACTTAAATTGTTAGAGAAATAACCCGCCAAGATACTTGATAATATTAACTCCGACGTGTGATTAATTGCTGATGAAGCGTATCATGAAATAAACAGTGTTGCGCTTATTCGAAAAGGAGATGACATTACATTTTGGAGATTCGGATTGATTTTTCAAGTTTAGCACCCGTCCATTTGCCAACCAGAGAAATGTCTGATTTCAGTAACCTGCAAAATCTGATTCAGTGTTGATGATCTGACAAACTTTCGAGTCATCAGCGTAGAGAAACATGGTGGAATGATTGATGGAGATAGAGAGATTATTGATGTATAAGATAAACAAGTAATGAACCTAGTTATGAATCCCGTTGTCGTTGAACACTGGAGGGGACACACATGTCATCAGACTGGTGTCCCCCGGTGACAACCCTCTGTCTCCTACCTTCAAGGTACAAGTGAAAGTATGCGTATAGGTTTCCATGTATACCATAAAATTGTACTTTAGGCTGCATTCACAAACACCCCTGGACGGGGTGGAATTAGGGGGATTTGAAAATATCAAGGGTATGCTGAGGGGGCATTTGAAAAGATTTTGGTATATAGTGGACTCGAAACGAAATTGTCTCTGATTGGTGTGAAATATGTGTTGGGTTGTCTCTTAAAAAAATTGAAAAAGTCTCGAAAAGTGTTGCTAAAACATTCTCTGTGTGTATTTATTGTTAAGAGCACATACTCTAACATACATGTACTTTCTGACACACATAGACATCAACCAAGATCACATGGATCTCTGTTCTGTGTATCAACAAAAAAATTAATTTTCTTTTATAGAGCAGTAAAAGATTACAGTGATCCGCTTGTTTCCAATGCACAATATTTAGGGTTTATGAAACAGCTCATCCACAACTTATGCAGCAATCTCAAGCAGAGAGTGGAAACCAAACGTTTGAGCATAAAGTTGTAAATTGCAGCTATTGATAACCGTACTGAAAGTAACTTATGAGTGCCCCTTTCAGTAGATTGGCATTGGAACAATGAAAATCACACTGGGACACAAATGAAACAGTATACACACTCTGACTGGCCTTCAGGTGAACAACTCAGATTCCGGGTGAGAATAGGCCATTTAAATGACGCAAGCGTTACCTTATTCCATTTAAGGCTGTATTTTTTGGCTATTTTGTAATATTTTGGTTCTGTGTATTTACTGCTTGTTATTTGTTCTACTCCATGAAGTGTGGTGGAAAGTTCAGTTTTTAGCTGTCAACAACACAGGCATGTGTATACAGTCAGCATTGTCTAAAACTAAATTCAAGTCCGGATTTGAATTCACTTGTCATCAATACCAATGATTACAGTCTTTACACATAAATATTTTGCCAAACACAATGTTTGCTATTCTAGTATGCTGGGCGAGCAGAATAAATAGTGCAGTTGATACACAAAACAAAACGTACTGAAAAATTTTCTCAAAGGTACAGCTAATTGTCCCTTTTGTACAATTGTGTTAATTATGTTCAGTTTTGAAGTTTTCCTGTCAGAGAAACTATAATGTAAAAACAGCAGCTTACTTACCGGAAGAAACACGCACACAGGCTCACGATGAAAAAATCCGTCTATTTCGAAATCAGGCCAGTTTTATTTTGAGGGGGTTTCAAAATTAGAGCAAGTCCGAAGGGGGATACTTGAATGCTTTTTGACTTTGTTGGGGACGGGCATGTTGAAAAAAGTCACTTTTTTTGGATTCTTCTGCCCCCCCCCCCCCCCCCCCCCGAGGTGTTTGTGAATGCGGCCTTATGAACCAGATGTTAATTGTTTGCCGAAACAAAAGTTTTAGGCAAATCACTGTGAATGCTGTCATTTTTTACACTTGAAAAAACAATTTGATAAGAAAATTTGGAGTAGGAGACAGATGAGTGGCTGTTGATCTGCGCTGGAGAGACATGTGATAAGAATCGTGAATAACACACACTTTAGGTAATTGCAAATACAGCATACATGTGCAATGTGCAGCATTATTGTTGACAAATGAATTCTAGTCTGGACTGAAATTCGGTCGTCGACGATGTGATGGACATTGCACAAGTGATGGACATTGCATTTACTTGTTAAAACTATGCATTTGAACATGACTTTGGGAGTAGAACAAGAAACTCTATTTTTAATGACAAGACGAAAATACTTGAAAGTATATGAAAACTACAAAGGTGCAGCATATAGCGGCGCTGTCACTTCTAATAATTAAGCTATGTATATGTTTCCTTTCGTAAATTAGTGTTGTCGATGGGGAGGGACGGAGGGGAGGAGGTTTCCTGGGGTCATCAATCGTGTGTGCGCCAAACGTTTACAAGACTGCAAATGGATTCTAAAAGAAATTAAGTGTACAAAGCGGGTTTAGGAGGTAGATCGATGTCGAATTAGACATTTATTCGTAATCATGTCACCATATCGTTCGGGTCTATAAATAATCATGACCTGACATCTTCCGTCCTTAAAATGATATGAATGTGTGAACATTACAACATTACAACTGAGCCTGGTACCACACTGAAATAATACATTTAAAAAGATGCCGCCAATGAAACTTCGTGCAAAAAGGTGTTCGGGCACAGCTTTTCAGCGGGCAGGCGAATTTTAAAAACTAGTCAGCTGGAGGGGAGAAAAGGTCAATATATACAGTGAACGGGGAAGAAATTTCAGTTTTTACAGTGGCAGTGGGTACCGGATAATAGGTCGAGGGAGGGGAATGCCGTGGTTGATAGAATTTCAGGGAAGATTAAGCGCCAAACTTAAAGGCGAGCAATGTCCAAATGTTGAAATGATAAGTTTTTCATTGCACAGGCTTGCGTTGTTCTTGGTTGCCGTACACCGTATTGGAGATAGATAAACTGTTGCGTAAATTAAATGTAAATGAGGGAATATGTACATCTAGTGGGCAAAGGGGAATTTCAGTGGTTGTTAAAAGGAAGTGGGTAGCTTGAACTGTGGTGAGGAGTGGGCAGACCATAGCTGGAGGGCAGTGGGCTTCATAATTTAGCGGGACGACATATTTTCGGCCCTTGCCAGTGTGAGGGCAGTTACGAACAGCTCTACTTCTCCTCAAGTTTTTTAGGTCAAGATTAAGAATATGTGAAATAAGTATATCAGCGTTCGCAACATATTTGTGATGATTTTGGAAAATTGACCAAATTCACCACTTGGCAGCATGTGAGAAACGATGTTTACTCTATGCAAACGAAATGTATAGCATGGGTTTACACTTCATCCGAAAGACTAGTTTCCAGTGCTAAAGTTGAAACAAACCACAGAAACACTATTATTTCAAAGTTCTTGGCACATAGGGAGAAGTAGATATACATAGCATTCATTGACTTTGAGAATATATGTATAGCAATGTAAAAAACATGTGTCAGAACCCCGTCAGGTATAACTGATTTCTTTGCATGATTGTAGCTTTGATATACAACAGGGATCAGTATTTTCACTCTTTTATCCACACTTTTGAAAATTATCTCGGAACCATTAAAGTACATACTCACCAAATTCTTGTGTCAAAATTGGTACAAAATGGGGTTGCAGCGCTAGTTTGACTAAATATACCGTTATTGTTTTGGGGTGAAAACTCACAGTAAAAACCAGTGAAACCAAAGTTATTTTTGAGAGCGGGGATGGTCTTAGAAGTTGTGAGAAATGTTCGTGCAATAGCCACCTGTCGCAGTAACCTTTTATAGATATATTGGCATTGACCATTGTCCTTAAAACCTGGACTGGTAGTTGGTTTTCAAGCGCTAAAAGCTCTAAGTGATCAAGCTAACAGAGCCATTAATGGCCTGACAAGTTGTCTTTATAAATTTGTCCCACTTACTGTTACACTACGGCTCTTAGAATATTTGATTGTGAAATAGTCCCATATAATTTCATAGTGCTGAAACCTGGGGCGCTTTAGCATGCTCCAGACATTGAAAATATCCATCAAACGATCCTGCGCCATATACTTCAATTATATAACATATCAATTACTACTATGCGAGGGGAGTTGGATAGACCAACATTAACAGTAAACATTTATTGTAAAATTGTCAAATATTGGTAAGAATTCAGAAAATTGATAAAAAATAGAATTGCGTGCCAATGTTATGGATTTAAAAATCAAGGTTAATGTAAATCAGTATGACTCATTGGCCACAGGAGTAAAAGGTTTGTTGCAGAGTTATGGATTTGCTGAAGTCTGGGAACAATAAGAAGTTGGTCATGAATCGTGTTTTTACGGCTGTTCAAACAAAGGTATAGTGATATTGATTCACAGTGCTCGGTGAATGATATTAACAATAGTAAAATCTTTATCCGTATTCGTCTCAATAATTTGAATTTGCATTAGAATCATACTTGATCTGTAAAGATAAACCTGTACCGTTTTTGTTGTTTTAGAATATAATTTTTTTACTATAATCCAAACGGGATTCGAACCCCCACCACTCACGGCAACATCGCCTAGCTGATAGGCCTCACACAAAACCAGTCGGCCACTGCTTCCAACCCATCAACCCATCAGCATACTCTTGAAGATTGAGGCAGGTCGTTGAAACAGTATTCAAAGACCAGATAGACTATGTGAGTTGTGTAGTTTGCAGGCAGTAGAAGATGAGTACCATTTTCTACTCATATGTCCAACGTGTAATGAATTGAGAGCTGAATGCATTTCTTTCTATTTTCGCCTTCCTGTAATGTACAGGATATTTCAAGATACTTCTTTTATCACAAAGCACTGCCACATTAGGGAAAGTGAGTAAATATATTTTTCTAGCAACGAAACGGATAGAACACAGGAGAGAGCTTACCATGTTACCGTGTGTTTTGCTATCGTTTATTTATTTGTAGACAAGTTTTTTATAAATGTAATTATACATCTGTATTATCTGTACTCAACATTACATTGTTAGTACTGACAATTTTTACATATTGGCCGGAGGCCGTAATTATTGAAATAAATTAAATACCGTTCTTTTTTAGTATTCGACTTGAAACTCTCTATGCTGGATCAGTTTATCGCCCGAGTCTTGTACCACAAAGAAAATAGGTTTATGCAAACGAAACTTGTCCAATGGGTTTGCCTTTAATCCACAAAACCGGTTTTCGGTGATTAAGTTGTTACACACGAAGCAAGGAGGATGATCGGAGTAAACATAATATTTTCGTTTGATTCTGTAAAAACTGAAGTACCATCGTCTATGATGCAGTAATAATCGGAGAGAGAAGTCAACAAAGAGTGTTTATGAGATAGCAGATAAAAAGTTTTACATTTCATCGCCTCGTTGTTTCCTCAATACAATGAGTGCGATTTAGTGAAATGTTGATATAATGTATATCTCATAGTGAATTCTTTAACAACATGATAAAACAAGCGATTTGTCGACTTTAAAGGACGTGACGATCAAATTGCCTGGTGTATATCAGAAACTGCGTTGGAATAATCATAGACCATGGAACGAAAGAGATGAAATTTTGTTGACTTAATTGTCTATGTGCCACTTTTCTTCCATATTTGGACATCAAGGGCATGAAGCAAAATCGCCAATATTAATCTCAGAAAATTTCATATTTTCATCAAACGTCTAAAGAGCAACTGCTTTATTTTATTTTCTGTGTGTATCCTACACTCGATTCTAGTTTTGTAAATACTTTTTCTTACTTTTTTCAGTGTTTCTTTTTAACCGTTTGAGAGTTTTTAAGGAACCTGTAAATGGGACTTGATCCCGTATGATTTCCGAATAAATAAATCAATAAATAAATAAATTCTGAAGTTCTCTCGCTCGAAAACATAAATATCGTTCTTGAACAAACCTGTAGCCTTCGCATCAGCGCCAACACAACACTGTCCATGGTGGCGTCATCGACAGCCCCGCTTATAATTCTCATATCGGCAACAAGTCTCTCGAGGTCCCATCTTTGTGGATCTACGTGTCCCTGATTACGAACAGGAATCTATCGAACAAAATTGAATGAAACATGTCGACCTTACCAAATCATTAAGGAAAGCAGTTGTGCAAACAGTTATGTTGAGATAAAATGAAGATATATACACTACAGTTCAAAATGTTTTGCTTTTATTTCAGACAGATGTTGTAAGACTTCAAATTAAGTTATAACTCTATAAAATACAAAAAGGTATTGTACCTTTCAGTCATTGTGACAAAAATCGATGTCGTACCTATGCTCAGTTGATAGCTTAGATCCAAGTGTTAATGTTTGACGTAAATCAAGATTTCTGTACTTAACAATTGATTTGACCTTCCTGTAAAGTTCAAAACATTTGTACCGCCATCCTTGAATCATCAATGCATAATCTCTGACGATTAAGAGTAAAAACTGATCCCTTCAAGCTATACACTTAAAATTTGTAACAAGTCAACAATGATTTCCATGGTTACTCGATGACACTTACACCACTGAAGTTACTGCTAACGTTCATTCTGAGCAAGAATCGGACAATATGCTCAACTGGGTCTTCATTAGCCTAGTGGGAGGTAAACATACGGGTGAGATTTATTCATTTAGTCCGTTTATAAATATTTGAAACAAATAGACAATACAACTTAAAATCACTTTAGATTAAAAGGAATAATGAGAAAATGGTAATTGGCAAATGTAACATCAACATCAACTTTGTATAATGAACGAGTAGTTTATTATGGGTTTATGCTTGACATGACAAGTTTGGCCTTGCAGCACATCTCGTCGCTTCGCAACAATCAAGGCCAAAGTGCCCCGCTGACGGTAGTTATGGACATTCGCTCCTCGTCGCTTCTCTCCCCGCCGCAAGGTCTTTCACTGCCAATACCGCAAGCGAAGCACCACTCATGACTGTTAGGGAGTGTTCACTTATTACGGCCGGGGATGGGCCAGCAAATCCTGTGGGATGGGGCACTCTCTGAGGGCGATGAACAATTCCCATCAGCCTTTGGCTGAGGTTAGGCAATGAGTAGATTCAAGCTCTGTGTTAACCTGAAACCTTGCACACATTTAAAGGTTCCCCTTCTGCTGTTGCATAACACTATTGTTGATGTCTAACCAGTTTAAGGAAAGTGATGTACAAAACTTATCTGGATAAATAAACACAAACGCTGGAATATAAATGAAAAGTTTTTATATCCATTAGCAATAAGGAAGATATACATAAATATGTCTTTTTGTGTAATCATCACTATCTCTCAACCAAAGGAAACAAAGGAGACAAAATCAAAGCATGTACTAGGGAGAACAGAAAATCACGAAAACTCAAGCCCGGAGAAAGAAAAATTCTTTGGAAAACCGTTCAAAAACACAGATAGTGACAGTGACAAATCAGACTCAGAGCTTTTTGCCGAGGAAGAGGGTGATGATGTTGTAATCCATGAAATTGGCAGCATCACAAGTGATGAAGAACTTTTTGAAATCTTCCGAGACAGAGTATACAGTGTATACAAGTTCTGGAAGAAGAGCAGGATCTTGGAAATATCTCTTTTCCGCTGATTTTTACATTGTATATATGTACTTGTGATGGTCAGAGTGATCTTTTAAAATTGAATCAATACTGACACAAGCAATTGGGGGGTCATGGAATTTTTGTCATCTGAAAAGGGGGTCATCAATGGGTAGGGGGCGAACTTATTTTACCTTTTGCACAGAAATAATTTGCCTACTCACCCGGCCATAATAACTGAATGCTCCCTTATGCATGAGAGGAGCAACTCCGCGGAAGTGAGAGGTCTGAACCACAAGCGCTTGGAGTCACATATGGTCTACGTGACTGTACACTTGACATCCCGAACGCCTGTGGTCTAAACAGCTATTTATCGTTAGAAGATGTGAAGAGACTCCAATCTGAGGCAAGTGTTTAAGATGATCTTTTTCATTAGTTCGTACATGGTTGTTTCTCCGTGTTAAAGCTTTGCTGTGTTGAAACACTTACGATATTAAATATAAAATACCTCACAAGGTTTTATCCAACCCCTCGTTACATGGGTTTTATTCCCCACTGGTCGGCTTGTAGCAAGATATTAAAAGATAATGGCACGTTACTCTACAATGACTTTGATGATTATGATAATGACGACAATGACGTCATTAACAAATTCGACATGAGTAGAATTTTAGAGAATTTTTATCATTTTTGAAACAAAAATAGTGCTCACGATACTAAACCCTCAACAACACAAATTCCACAGGCCTGCTATCCTTGGACTCGGTCCATAGTTGTCTCGGTCAATGTGCATTCCTACGGCTGAAAATTAGCAATGTAACACAAAGATTTCTCAATTCAAATGACAAATGTGAGGCAACTCTGTGAACATCAGTGTCTCTTTATCTTACTATATAACACTAACTTTGCACGTGTCATCGTTGTCCTTGTTGATATTCTCTGCGAGGGCAAAGTCTTCATTGCTGAGTGCATCTTCGTTTGCATCCTTGCTCTCAGTGTCTTCCGGAACCTGTGAAAACATTGTGAATCTTGAAGACTGCTTGTACGATCAACATTTTTAACCAGGTTGTTTTGTTTCATTGGATAGTGAATATTCTCAGACAAATAGGATGGAAATGAAAATGTTTTGATATATAGCTACTCTGCATTGCGACGTACAACTGTCTTGCACTGAAATCTTTCCAATATATGTTTTCGAATTAAATCTGTGTTGACATGTTCTGTTTTGTTCAGTGTGTATTTTCATTTGTCATCATCAATAACTTCATAATAACGGGCTCAGAGTTTCCTGAGTATAAGGGCAATAATGTTACATGTAATTTTAATACAGTGTTTTACAGACATATATATTTATGATACTCAGACACCAAGATAATGCAGTTTGCCCACTTCAATTGGATAAAATCATTAAAGACTCTAGTGTCCATGGTAAAAATGTGAATCACGATACTTACAATGCTGAGTTCACTGATGCCTTGTTCGCTGGCCACGGTGTTGATTGCGCCTTCAGTGTTGACTTTGCTATCGTTGATACTATTGTTTCAACGTCTTTCGTCGCCTAAAATGTGAGTGTGATTTTAAACTCTGACAATCATTTTAATGCTGACATTTCGTGTGATTTGACTGATTTGTCAAAACATTAAAACAAGAATGAGAACTCTCTAGTTTTAAGATAAATCGTGTGAAGAGAGGAAAAAGAAACTTACCAACGCTCTTTTTCCGACATATCATCGCAGGAAAGCCAATAATAATAATAATAATAATAATAATAATAATAATAATAATAATAATAATAATAACAAGGCAGTATTGCTTAAGGCAATGAGTACTTGGGCCGTGATAGAGTAATTTTGAGGACAATATATACAACTATTCAAATATGGTCTTGAATTTCCTCTGTCAATTAGGCATTTGATTAACTGGTTATTAAACGAAGCAATGGCATGGACAACGGCAAAATATGTCTAGCAACTAGCAACTTTTGTGGAGTTTGAGGCAGGGGTTCTTTATTTATAGTGGAAATTGCTTAAACTCCTTAAATATTCAAATTACAGCAAATTTCTTTTGTTCTCGATGGTAGATGTCTAATTTTAGATGGGCATATTTAGATTTTTACCCTATAGTTATCCCTATATACCAAAATCGGACATCCAGCTCTATTGGCTTGCTCAGAATTAGATATGCGCATAATTGATGAGGTACAATATGTGGTGTCATAAGGGTGTCCCATCATACCAAATATGAAGGGTGTAGCACTTGTGGTTACTGAGTTGTGGACAAATATATATATTTGAGGTCAAAGGTCATTGAGGTCACGTGACATTTTGTCAAAATAATTGTATGCTAAGTTATTCCTATATACCAAAAATCAGACCTCTAGCTCTATTGGCTCGCTCAAAATTAGATATGCGCATAATTAATGAGGTACAATATGTGGTGTCATAAGGTGTCTTATCATACCAAATATGAAGAATGTAGCACTTGTGGTTACTGAGTTGGGGACAAATATATATATTTGAGGTCAAAGGTCATTGAGGTCACGTCACATTTTGTCATAATAATTGTATTGCTAAGTTATTCCCATATACCAAAAATCAGACCTCTAGCTCTATTTTGTCGATCAAATTTCAGTAAATTTACCTTACCTAGATGAAATTTTGTCTATAGGCTGAAATTTCGCCGAAGTTTGACAAAATTGCATCGATTTTTCAGGTTCATATCCGACATTTTTGAGTTTTGAGTGCAGACAGAAATAAGTTTTGAGGCAACATGGCTGCGACCCCATGTTGACCCCTACCTGCGTACGATGCTATGTGCTACAGCTAACACACAGCATCGTACGCAGGGCTAGCGAGAGAGTTGCCGACATCGACGGTTATTTACCAGAAGTGAATAAAAGACTGTCATTTTTGGAAGCGATCGAGTAGCTGAGGTAGGCTTGGATACGACTTGGGCCCAAGAACGCTGAATTTCGGCAGTAATTTGGCTTTTTACGTCAAGTCCCAAAATGGATTTGAAGTCACCGACCCTACGTACGGGTCTTTGCAGGGCTGTGGTGAGCGGGGCGATTAGCTAGCTGTAGCGGAACACACAGCATCGTACGCAGGGCTAGTTGACCCCAAGTGAAAATGTGTTCGCGATCAAAATTTCCTATATTTTTTTCAGAATTTTCGACAAAATCATTGCTTCTTAAATCTTTTGTAAAATATAAAATACTAAAATATAAATGCGATGTGCCATGTCTCCAGATTTCTAAAATATCGTTCGTTGACCGTTCGACGGAATATTCATTTCGCAAACTTGTGACGCAGTTGAAATTCAATACTGACCGCCAAATAATCTTAATGAGACGAGATCATTCTAGACATCCTCCAAATTATCCAACCATTGTTCAGCTCGCTTAGAGTATCATAACATTCTTCGGCCTTCGTTTAGATCGACCCTAATCTCTCCCATTTAGGAAATAAATACACAAGCTACCTTGACAAAACTTCGTGCACCATCGATCCAGGACCAAACGCACTACAAATCTGTCACGGTCTTGACGTCATCATCTCCTTACATGGTAATCGGCATACCGTATTTTTAGCAAAGGAGACACAGAGTACGTCGGAGTATTCAGTTTCAAAACGTATTACATTGTGTGATGTTGTCAAAAAAAGGTAATGTTACTGCAGTGGTATAAATTACAAAACACAAAAGTTCAAATCAGTTTATTTTGGACTGGCTTTACCCAACATTTCATATTGTTTCTTATGCCAGATTTGACCACGTGCTTACTGGCGACCCCTTTACATGCAAATTTTGTGTCAAATGGTGTGTCTCTCCTGGAAAAACAAAGTACGATTTCTATGAAGGAGGCGAAATTTGCCCTCAAAACTCGAAACCACCCCTTTGGGGTGTACCTAGCTATTTTGAACGAGCTTCTCGAATCTGCAGCTCTATTTCGAAATGATGGTCTGGTTTTCTCAGCTCAAGGATAAGTGTTCCCCATAGCTGTGGCATTACTATTCTCAACTGGGGGTGCAGTTTCCAGTCGTAATGTTTTTCATTGTATCCGGGATATAAAACCTTTCCTTTTCACAATTTTAGTTTGATTAAAACTAGTCCACATCTTGTCAGTGATTAAACATGTTTCAAGTTTAAATGTTAAATTCTGGTCTCGAGCCCTCTTGTTCGACCAAACTGAAATTACCCCCCCCCACTTTGGCTCGTCCAGTGGGTGTAGCAAGGGTCGTGCCATCGCATAGGAAACGGAGGGTGCATTAATTGTTGCATTTCGATGCACATTTTGATTATATTTAGAAGATTTTGTGGCAAAAACTCAGATAGAGAAGCATTAATATTCACATCTCACTTATTCAAGACTGGCTGAGAGCAGCACTTCCATTCAGTTAACATCATTACGCCATTTATTATGCCAAGAAAGATGAAGCCAAGACATTTTGCCCTCCCTGGTCTCAGCAGAAATGGTTATACCTTACAGAGTTTTTTCCCACGGAATGAAAACAAATGTACTTGGGCTGAGGCCCAAGTACAATAATTTAATTCTTAGAAGAAATGCACTACACATACGTCTCAGTGCCTTTAACACAACAAACAAAACAAAAGACAAAAACAAAAAATCATTACAAGAGTCACAAGTGGAAAAAGTCCAAAAGTCCAAAAGTAAATGAAAAAAGTAAAAATTCAATAAAACGCATTAAAAAGCAGGCAAGCAAGCAAAATGACCCGTACAAGACTCGTACGGCATTAAAAATTCACCATGTGGAAAAGGTCAGCACAAAATTTGTAAAAAATGCAAAAATGTTAAAAAAAGTCGCAGAAACGAATAAAAAACAGTTCCAGATAAAAAAATGACTGATCATCCCTAGCATGAATAATACTGGCTAAAAAGGTAAGCCTTTAAACTACGTTTAAAACAGTCAACAGATGTAGCATTGCGGATCTCGGCCGGCAGAGAATTCAGAGACGGAGACGGTGCAGAAACAGAGAAAGCCTTCTGACCATATGACTTATTAAATTTCCCATAAGGTGGCACTAATCGCAGAGAATCGGCAGATCTAAGATCTCTAGCAGGGGTGTAGAGCTCAACCAGGTCAATCAAATATAGTGGTGCAACACGATGAATAACTTTGTAAACAGTCAGCATGATTTTAAACTTGATGCGTGCCTCAACAGGTAGCCAGTGTAGATCGATTAGTACAGGTGTGATATGGTCGAATTTACGGGTTCGAGAAATAAGGCGGGCAGCAGCATTTTGAAGTGATTGAAGGCGTTGAAGTTGAATCTTGTTGATGCCGTATAAAAGACCGTTGCAGTAATCTAGACGAGAGGTGATAAACGCGTGAACCATTTTTTCCGTTGTGGACTTGTCCAACAGCTGACGGATCTTGCCAATCCTAGACAGAGCATAAAAAACCATTTCTGCAGATATGACTAATTTGGTCGCACATAGAGCCAGACTGATCAAGGGTAACGCCAAGATTACGAAGACGGTAGCAGATGGAGCAATATCAAACTCGCCAATCCTTAGGCTTGGCAGTTTCACTACATCAGATCTCAGTCCGGACGAAAATTGAACAACCTCCGTCTTTGATTTCATCCAGGCGCGAATGTCATCAACACATACTTCAATAGACCCTTGGACTTCATCTGGTTTATTGCAAACAACATAAATTTGTGTATCATCTGCGTATAACATGTGGTTGAGACCATGCTGTACAATGATATCTTCCAGTGGTGCCGTATAGAGGGTGAAAAGAATGGGACCCAAAACAGAGCCCTGGGTAACGCCACTTTTCATATGTGTACTGGATGATGTTGCAGATCCCCTTTTGACACACTGAGTGCGATTGTTGAGGTATGATCTGAACCACGATAGTGCTGTGCCGGCGATACCAAAACGAAATTGAAGTCTATGTAGAAGGACTTCATGGTCAACTGTGTCGAACGCAGCCGATAAGTCCAGCATAACAAGGACGACGTCTTTCTTGTCGTTGAGGGCGAGCATGATGTCGTTGTGTACACGCATAAGGGCCGTCTCTGTACTGTGATGGGCGCGATACGCGCTTTGGAACTTGGTAAACAGACAGTACTTTCTGAGATGAGTATTCAGCTTGGCAGCAACAATCCGCTCAAGTACTTTCGATAAGAAAGACAAATTTGATACGGGTCGATAGTTCTTAAGGATATTTGGGTTGAGGTCTGTTTTTTTCAGCAATGGTCGGATGATAGCGGACTTGAAGTGACTAGGGACGGAACCCGATGACAGTGACGAATTGAAAAGATGTGTCATGAATGGCAATAGAGCATCTGCAAATTTCTTGATATATTTTACAGGCAGTACATCCAGATCACAGGATTTCGAAGATGCTTGTAATATGATGTTATTCACCTGGTCTGTAGTCACCTGGTTGAAACATGGTAGGGTGTGTGATGGTAAGACGTTGTCATTATCAATGTGGGGACTTGGTAGGCCTTCTCGAAGTCGCAAAATCTTAGAGTTAAGTAATCCAGGAATTCAGATGGAAGTGTCGCTGGTTTGAATTGGCTTGGTAGAACTTTTCTGATGATTGTCTTCGCGTCGGATAACTCGGCAATGATGTTAAAGAGTCCCTTGTCGTCTGCTTCTTGGATACGAATGCGATGGTATTCGGCCTTGAGTTCATCACACGACGAAAATATTCTTTTCGCTTTGTGAGAAAAATCTGACGATCGATCTCAAGATTGGTAGAACAATATTTTGTCTCCAGCCGTCGTACAATTTTCCTCATCATCAACAGCTCTTTCACAGAACCATGGTGCCCTTACCTTGTCGGTAACGATTCTCGGCTTAATAGGCGCAATAGTGTCCAATACGTCTATTACTGCGGCATGGTAGAATGTTGACAGGTGTTCAGTGTTGCTATCTCGTGAATAGTTCGAAAGCTTGGCGGTGATTTGGCGGCTACTGGTGCATTGTTTTGATACAGGTTAATAAATGTCATGTATTAAACTTTTTTTTTAATAATGCAAGCCTTACCTATTAGACTATACACAAGCCACACTATCACGTAATAGAGGCACCGTGTACAAGCTTTACCTGTGTCGTGTGTGCCTATTACTTTACCTATATGTTCATCTGTCTATAGTATTTCAAGAAAACAGTCTATATCTGTTAATTACCCTCCCTTATTCACATCATAATTTTTGTTCTAACGATCACCAACGCGGGGGATACTTATCGCACTGAGCAAATACCTTGTTAGCAGTCGGTATTTTACCTTATGAGCTTATTTGGTCAAGGCGATAAGGCCCCCCCCCCCACGCGTTGGTGATCGGTAGAGCAAATTAGGAGAGGGTAATCAAGAGATATAGACTATTTTCTCTGAAACATGATACAGACATAGCGAGGATAAAGTAATAGTGTGGCTTGAATAACAAAAAAGTTTAATACCAGACATTTATTGATCATAACTCCTAGACGAATACTGCCTGCTATACCCTGTGGTTCTACAGAATTACTCTTTTCACTTTATGTTGGTAAAGTGTAATGATATTCTCGATGAAAGTGTTTTTATTGTTTATCTTCCAAAATTTGGTCAAACTTAAACTGATACCTAAAGAGACAACTTTTTCAAAAACAGTATCGACGTGTCATTTAGTTCCAAGTTTATTCATGACTTTCAAGCTTTAATTTCAACTTAGTCCATAGACCGGACTATATTTTCAAAGGAAGATCAAGGGTGATATAATTATGTCAAACTGAACCAATGAAATAAGCATTATAATTGAACTTTTAACTATCAGCTGAAATTTCACTGGGTTTCAGAGAAAAGCAGCAGAAACAGTGAAAGATATGCGTCTGCCTGAAAGATAAAGCGCATGTCAACAGTATTTAAGAGGCACTGTCTGTAAAAACCTGCAAAAGGTGGCCAAGGTCAAATTTTCAATTAAGACGAAACATATCACATATGATAGGGCATAGTTTAACTAAGAAGGAATGAATTTTAATTTTTGTTTAAACGGACCCATTTTGATGTTACAGGCCATGTCACGTGATATGGTGAGGACCTAATATTTCCTTACGATTTCTCCTTTAAAAAGTTAAAAATTCTCGAAAAATGCAACATATTCACCATATTGTAGATTTTAACTAACAAAAAGTAACCCTTGTGCGAGATCCGTAGTGACATGTACGTCATGTTACGTAGCATGACTAATGTTTTGTGAATCACTTTTAAAACTTGAGGTCAAACAGTTATTTTTTATGTTATGCTGTCATGAAAAGTGATGAAATATTGCTACTTTCTTATTTTGATTTTTGCTAAAGCCTGTCTTAATCATTTATCAACAAGTTCGTTTTTTATACCATTGACAAAAAATAAACCCCAAAAAACATATTTTCAAAATTACAAACAACAACAATAACAACAACAACACAAGTAGCAACTTCGTGACACGTTTTATTTGTACCATACGAATACATATACTCCGGGTGTAAGGGTGACGAATTCATAATTAATTTCTTTGTTATTATATTCATCATCGCTTTATTGCTAACAGTTTACTTTCGAAAAAATGGAATATGACATTTAACACACACCAAAAATAGTTTGAACAATTTCAAGTCCAAACCAAACAAAATACGATCACACATTTCCTTGTAAGCTTGAAGAAGTGTGAGTACTACAAATAGTAGTTAGACTTCTTGTATGTATACTGAAAGTCTGTCGCCTTGGAAAATATTTGACATTAGGAAATGTTTAGATACAGCAAACAAGTAAGCACTGCTTCTACTACAATTATAAAAATATTTACCGTCATTTGAACTGCTCCTGGGATTCCTTGACGTTTGTAAGTGAAGACATAAAAAGCAAATAATCCAAAGGTTTCTGTCACTATGGGGTCAAAGGTTAATGACATTACGTAACCATAGCTGCAACAGGGAGTCAAATGTAACAATAGACCCGCTTGCCGCAATCCTGAAGCAGCCGCCGGTGCACTCCGAGAAAATTGGCGAGTTTTGGCATTTTTATCCATGATATTATCAACGAAAATAAATTCGACACACCAAACAGTTTTGTTTCTTTAGTTTTACAAACACGGAAGTGAAATTCAGTGATAAAATATCCAGGCAACCTGCATCGGTCGAAACAGCGGGAATTTCAAATTGGTGATGCGATCCCGGTGTGTTGACTGACGTTTATTTATCAAAATATGAGTCAATGTCAGTCAATGTCATATTTCAGCTTGATGACTTGATGAATCCTAGCAATGTACTGCTATCTTGAATTGCTGTGACATTATCAGCAATCGCTTTACCTGGAAATATGGAGGCAGTAGGGAAACCCTGGCTAGCAATGCCCTGAGTGTCGAATGATTAGACCTACCGTCGCATCACATTATCAAATGCTGCGTATGAGAGCTTAGCCGTTCATGATTCTAAATAGGCGAGTGTGTACAAGTGTCTGAGAGAGGTACAAGCAAATAATCATTAGGAACGTAATTTTGTTTTATTCTCAATTCACAATAATTTCAGATCTACCTGTTGTCATGAAATGGATATCTCTGTCACAGCTGTAGGTTGTGATGTCGGCATTGCTGCCGGTGATCTGCGACCTACCCTACCTGCGATCTACTTTCCACTCATGAATAATTAATTAGGTTTATGCAAAAATGTACAGTTTTATGCAAATTTCCTGTGCGCCCGTGAAATATGGTGAATAGATCGCAGGTATATACTGCGATCTATGCTGACTTGCGAGCTATGCTGCCTTGCGATCTACGCTCCACGATTGCAGATTTTCAACCAAATGTAGCCGTACATTCGGTCCGTTTACGGTGCATGATGTAATGGAGGCCTTCAGCTGATTTATATTTCATTTTCATTTTGTACTTCAGATCCTTATAGCTTCAAGTTGCGCGAGCGCCGTTCGGAGCAAACTACAAATTCGGCAAACTTTGCGTGCTTTTCGCTAATCACCGTTTTCGCTGTAATCTGTTTGCAGCCAGTAATTTTGTTATGACGACTGCAAATCTTCAAAATGGGATATTTAAAAATTTCATCTAGCCATCACTTCCTTGCATTGTGTCATAAACTCTATAGGCCTACTAATGTATGAGTAAAATAGAGGAAGTTTGCTCCACAATTCTCATTAGTTAGTGTATTTTAATGTTTCGTACATGTGGTATGGTCTGATTGTGTATTATTTCGGTATTATTAATATACATGTTTTATCATGTGTATTGTTTACTATTTGGTGTAAGAAATTAGCCATGGTGAGATGGTTGTAATTAATTGCGATGTGAACGTAAGAAACTCATGATGGAATAAATAATGTCCTGACAAAGTTGAAGATGTAAGCATAATCGACACATCCATCCTTTAATAAATCAAATAAATAAAATATTCATCCAATCGTTAGGCCTACAAGTATAGATCAAATTACTACAAGATAGAGATGGGTAGATCGCATGGTTTTCTGTCAAACACACCTGCGATCAATACTTCCCTTCTACGCCACTCCAACAAATTACTCTGCAGCACGTATATCTGTTCTTTCGGTTCAAAGAAGAAATGCCAAAAGCTAACCGCCACACCTCGATACGTACCGCGAATGTCGCAACATCTAACTTCCATAAATGAAGTCGGCCTATGTAAAGGCAGTGTCGGTCTGATCGCGGAAAAATGATCATAATCTTAGACGCAGGTGACTGGGATCTATACTTCCCTCTGCGAGCTACGCTTTCAAATATATTTCATTTATTACCGTTCACTTGATAAATTTGATGTAATATGAAATATATTAAAAATATTAAAAATACAATTATCCAGGACCGATTATCGATGTCACACGCTTCGCAAGATACGATTCACTGGCATCACCACAATGGCAGCCGGTGGTGATCGCAGAGAGTATAGCTCAACTCTGCGATCTATACTTCCCTTGCGACCCCCCCCCCCCCCCCATCTGTACTTCTCTCTGCCACCTACGCTTCTCAAACGTACCGGTTCTATATTATTACAGTTCAATTTATAAACTCAAGTTAATATTAAATCATACTAAAACAATTATCCGGGATCGATGTCGATGGCACAAACCTCGCAAAATACGATTCACTAGCATCACCACAATAGCAGCCAGTGTTGATCGCAGGAAGTATAGCTCGCAGATAACTCTGCGATCTATCCTTCCCTTTGCTAGCTATGCTTCTCCAACCTATCTTATTATTACTATTCAGTTGATAAATTCGATGTAATATCAAGGCATACCAAAACAATTATCCGGGATCCATTGTAGTGGAAGGAAGTTTAGCTCGCAGGTATCTCTGCGATCTATACTTCCCTCTGCTATGTACGCTTCTCCAACGTGTTTTATTATTACCATTCAGTTGATAAATTAGATAGAATATTAAATCATACAAGAAAATTATCAGGGATCGATTATCGATGTCACAAGCCTCGCAATATACGATTCACTAGCATCACCACAACGGCAGCCAGTGTTGATCGCAGGAAGTATAGCTCGCAGGTAACTCTGCGATCTATCCTTCCCTTGCGATCTATACTTCCCTTTATCTCTAGGCTTCTCTAACATATTTTATTATTACCGTTCAGTTTATATATTCGATTAACAATTATCCGAGATCGTTGATTGACCTCGATGCCACAAACATCGCAACATACGATTCATTGGGATCACCGCAATGGCATGCACATGGCAGCCAGTGTTGATCGAAGGAAGTATAGCTCGCAAGGTAACTCTGCGATCTATACTTCCCTAGCGATCTATACTTCCCTCTGCTACCTACGCTTCTCAAACGTACTTTATTATTCCAGTTCAATTTATAAATTCAAGTTAATACTAAATCATACTACATAATTATCGGGATCGTAGATCGATGTCGATGGCACAAACCTCGCAAAATACGATTCACTAGCATCACCACAACGGCAGCCAGTGTTGATCGCAGGAAGTATAGCTCGCAGATAACTCTGCGATCTATCCTTCCCTTGCGATCTATACTTCCCTTTGCCTCTAGGCTTCTCCAACGTATTTTATTATTACCGTTCAGTTTATATATTCGATTAACAATTATCCGAGATCGTTGATTGACCTCGATGCCACAAGCCTCGCAACATACGATTCGTTGGCATCACCACAATGGCATGCACATGCATGGCAGCCAGTGCAGTGTTGATCGCAGGAAGTATGTAACTCGCAGGTAACTCTGTGATCTATACTTCCCTAGCGATCTATACTTCCCTTTGCGATCAACGCTCCCCAGATGCATTTTATTGTTTCGTTCGATTGATAATTGAAACTTAATACTAAACGTTCGAAAACAATTATACAGGATCAAATAATTTTCGATACCACAAACCCTGCAACATAAAATTCACATCCATCGCCACGGGGAAGCCATGCAGTGTTGGTCGCAGGAAGTTTCCCTCGCCGATACCTCTGCGATCTATACTTCCCTTGTAATCTACGCTTCCCAAATACATTTTGCTGATTTCGTTCAATTTATAGACTCCAGTCAATACTAAGCCATTCTAAAACAATAATTAGGGGTTGGTTATCGATGCTAAAAACCTCACGACATAATAGTCACAGGCGTCACAGCTCTTCAGTGCAGCCAGTGTTAATGGTCGCCGGGCCGGGGAAGTGTAGTTCGCAGGTATAGTTTGAGCCTGGTAACCATAACACTTCCCTTCGAGACCACGTCAAAAGATAAAAATCCGAATTCTTTAAGTTTGGGGTGGGGAGGGTTTTGTGGTGAGGGGGGTTTAACCCAAAAAAGTTTCATCCTGCAAAAACGATATTCTTGTTTGATTTGTCTGAGAGACATTTATATATTGACCTGCTTATATTACAGGGACTTATCTTACTGATGAGCTTTTTTAACAGAAATAAATGTTTTGTTTTTTTTCATTAGAACATTGTCGTTATTTGCAACTTTCCGTCCTGGTAATGTTTTAAGTATGATTGGGATTATCACAGTGAAGATTAAATGGGAACCTCTGATTATTGATATTCATCATAAGGTTCAGTGGAGGTGGGCGTTTGGGTGTTGGGTCAGAAATTTTGAACTTTTGACGTCGTCTCTTATGCAGGTCATCTATTTTCCCATTGCCATCTACACTCCCATTGCCATCTATACTCATTGCCAACTATGTATGTTTCGATAAAAAATCCATTAAAATTTGGACAGCGAGTCCCGCATGTCAATAGCCTATTGACAGGCGCGGCGTTGCAAGGTGTAATCGTACGCGGTAAACTTCTACAATTACTCAAAATTACGACTTTATTCATAATTGAGTGTACAAAGGCTTTATCAAGCATTCTAACAAGCATTGGACAGTTTATTAGGCTTAAATATGGTGAATTTTGACGAAAAACCTCCCGCGTGTCAATAGAGCACATGCACATCACCGTCTTCATGTTCTCCTTTCTATCTTGTTCACGGCTTCACATGTTCATGGGTATTTACCTTCCCATATGCTTGATACCACTTTGATCCCTCTTGTTAAAAACAAAAATGGTGATGTGACTGACCCCAGTAATTATCGTCCAATCGCCATTGCTACAGTTATTTCGAAGGTGTATGAAATTTTGATTCTTAACAAATGTGACAGGTTGCTTGATACCACTGATCACCAATTCGGGTTCAAAGAAATCACTCAACTGACATGTGTGCTTTCCTCTTGAAAGAAATTGTTGATTTTTACAATCGGCACAATAGCCCTGTGTTTCTTTGCTTTTTAGACGCCACTAAGGCGTTCGATAGAGTGAACCACTGGACATTATTTCGAAAATTAATTGATAGAGGGTTACCTGTTTTCATAGTTAGAATTTTAACTTATTGGTACAGACATCAAGAATTTCGTGTTAAAAGGGGGTCTGTTTTACAGAACGTTTCCCTGTTCGCAATGGTGTTAGACAGGGTGGTATTCTATCTCCCCGTCTCTTTTCTGTATACATTGATAAGCTGAGTAATTTGCTCATCAATACAAAAGTTGGTTGCCACGTTGGTGGTATGTGCATTAACCATCTGTTATATGCTGACGATATTGTTTTGATTTGTCCAACTGTTAAAGGTCTCAATAGCCTTTTGAAAACGTGTTCTAGTTATGCTGTTATTCACGATATTATTTTTAATCCGAAAAAATCGAAGTGCCTTGCCGTTATTCCAGATCGGCTTAAAATTGTCCATATCCCCAGTGTTTACCTTAATGATACCATTTTGTCTTTTGTTGATAAGCATTCATACCTTGGAGTAATTTTGAATTGTATGGGTAACGATATTGACGACATGAAGCGTCAGATGAGGTCGCTTTTATATTAATGCCAATTCTCTTGTTCGTCAATTTTCGAACTGTTCCTATTCAGTCAAAATAACTTTGTTTCAAGCATATTGTACTATGTATTGTTCGCATTTATGGCGTCTTTTCACGAAAAAGTGCATAAATGATGTCCGAGTTGCATACAACAACGTTTTCAGAATCCTGTTACGGGTTGACCAAAAATTGAGTATAACGGATACTTTTGTAAATAATAATATCATGACCTTTGAAAGCAAGCAACGCACCTTGCGTTCCAGGTTTTATTTAAGATTGGAAAAAAGTGAAAATTCACAAATTGCTGCTGCGTTGTCTATGTATGTGCGTCTTAATAGTGCTTTTTGGAAAATATTGTACAGAGATTGCTTTTAAATTGTCGCTCTGTTGGTTTGTTTTAGTCCCTCTTTTTTTAGTCTTTTTAGTGTGTCATATGAGCTGGTTCTCGAAATAAAGTTTATTATTATTATAATAGCCACATTCTGGCTATTGACAGGCGCGGCGTTGGTGCAACATATCGTACACGGTAAAGTCTACAATTACTCAAGATTGCAGCGACTTTGTCCATAATTGAGTGTACAAAGGCTTTATCAAGCATTCTAACAAGCATTGGACAGTTTATTAGGCTTAAATATGGTGAATTTTGACGAAAAACCTCCCGGTGTCAATAGCCAACTTTTGTCTATAGCCGGATTCTGTCTATTGACAGGCGCCACGGCCTAAAATAATAGAATTCTTCTCCTTTCTAACATTGGAAAGGTTACTAAACATGGACAAGAAGTTCATCACATCCGTAAGCATAACCTCTCTGTGATTGAGTGATCGTAAAAACCACCTTTCTCCCATTACATTTTCGTATTTTACAGACTCCGTTTTGAATAGGCAGTGTAGTCTGAATAGAACTCGCTGTCATGCATAAGTAGCTATATTTGCATAAATCAAATTAATTATTCATGAGTGGAAGAGTAGATCGCAGGTAGGGTAGGTCGCAGATCACCGGAAAAGCAAGTGAATGCCATGGATCGCTAACAGCCCTTGAATAAGCCTATATTGTGTACTCGAGACATCACTGCACATCTCAAATTTCCCAATACGCTTTCAGAACGACTTGAAATATAATTGTTTTGGTTGTGCTGTCATGTTTTCAGGTCATTATAGAATGAACCCATCATGAACGAATCACTTTTACCAAAGTCGATTTTTTTTTGCATTATATCATCATTTTGTGTCTTTTTCAATGCTGAAAATTGGCACGTTTTAAACCGTTGACTAATTTTGCCATTTCCACATTTAAACTTTTGTTGAAACTTTCATAATAAATTATAGGGAATATTCAAACAAAATAAGGCTAAAAAATTAGGGGTCACAACGTGAATTTTTAAGGTAGAAGAAGTCAAAGATAGACTATATGAATGTTTTTATATTTACTTATTTTTTATTTATTCACATTAAAGGATAACCCATTTACAGACACCTTTTTGGTAAAAGTTCCCAACAGGGCCGTAATCTTCCATGGGGTCCTAAAAACACTAAATACAATAAAAAATACAAATAAAAGTACAGCAAAATAAACACAGGAGTAGTTAAAGTAATTAAAAAATAAACAAAGTGACCGTATTCAGAAAAAATTATAAGTCAATGTTATCTTTTATAAAAAGTTTCAATTGCTACATCGAAGATTTTCTAGGAGGGAATTCCAAATTCTGAATGCACGCATTACAAAAGTTCTCTGACCTGATTCCGTTCGAGGAAGGAGGTTACGCGAGATTGCTGCGCGTGTGGGATAATCATGAACATTCATTAAAGGCATAAACATGTCTGCAATGTACGTCGGAACAGAGTTCTCAAAATATTTAAAGACTAAGATACAAGTGAAATAGAAAATACGTTGCTTAACGGAAAGAACATCAGCGGCTTTGAAAAGATCATAACTCGGCGTATCAAAATCTGCGTTAAGTAGAATCCTCAATGCTCTTTTATGCTTTTTATACACCCTGTCCATGTTGTTCTTACTTGTACTTCCCCAAACCACACTACAATAGTCAAGAATTAAACCATAATACAGAATTTTTCTAAGGTTTAAAAGAATTAGTTGATGTAAGCGTCTACTATTCTCTGACTCAGTGTGGTGCACATATTGTCAATATGCTTATTCCAAGAACCACATCATCAATAGTCACACCAGGGATCCTCTCAAAATTAACACAAGAAATACTTATATCATTTATGACAATATCAATTTTGTCGTAACGACGGTCAACATTGTGTAGCTTATGCCGCGACCCAACTAACATAGCCTTGGTTTTGTTTGCATTAATTAACATGCTAGTTGCTAGTTATTCAATTGTTAACAGCAATAGCGTCATTTTAAAGTTGATTGTCGACTTGGGAAATCGTAAAGCCAGATGACAGAATAGCCTGTCATCGGCGTACATGTCTAAATGAGAGTTAGAAGTTACAGATAATGGCAAATCGTTGATAAAGATGGTAAAAAAGCAAAGGGCCAAGTATCGACCTTGCGGTACTCCAACTGATACTTTCTGTCTTTCAGAAGTCTTACCCACATGACACA
Source organism: Ptychodera flava (assembly GCF_041260155.1). Taxonomy (NCBI): domain Eukaryota; kingdom Metazoa; phylum Hemichordata; class Enteropneusta; family Ptychoderidae; genus Ptychodera; species Ptychodera flava. Next base: position 143,043 of record NW_027248415.1, read on the forward strand.
CAATCTGTGAACGTTCAGAAAGGTACGATTTAAACCAATTTAGGTTTTTATTATTCAGCCATACAGAGAAAGTTTCTTTAAGAGTAACTAGTGGTCAACAAGATTAAACGCCTTAGACAGGTCGAGAAAAAGAACTCCAGAAAGATGACTACTGTCTTTGTAATAATTCGTCGCACATACGTAAATGGGCAGTTTGACAGGAATGGTGCTTTCTGAAACCAGACTGTGTCGTATGCAGCAGACTCTTATCGGTCAAAAATTTATACAAATTACAATGAATGTGAATCTCTAAAATCTTAGAAATTGCTGGCAAAATTGAAATTGGCCTATAATTTGACATTTCATTTACATTACCAGTGCCCTTATAAATCGGAACAATTCTTGCACACTTGAAAATTTCAGGAAAGGTTGCATTATCGATACTAAGATTTAACACTTTGGTGAGATAAAAAGAAATAACTGGAGCACTCATACGTAATAACTTAGCATTAACGTTATCGACACCTGTGGATTTCGCCTGTGATAGTGCCCTTGTAACAAACTCAGAAGATAAGTGCGGAATGTTAAAAACTGCATCATCAAGTTTTCCACGAAGATGATCTTCTAACAGTGAGAAATCGGTGTCTTTGTTGACGGTAACATTTAAAGTATTTGAAATATTAGAAAAGAAAGAATTGAAAGCGTTCACAATAACAGAAGGGTCAGAAACAAGAATACCATTAACTAAAATCGGAGTAGTATTTTCTTTTGAAGGTTTGACAATGCTGTTAAAAATATCCCAGAGAGATTTTGCATTCGAACCTTTCTGTCTAATCTCTTGTAAAAAATACTCCTGTTTTGACTTTTCAATCATATGGACAACTTTATTCCCTGATTGCCTATGTTACGTGCAGAGAAAACGAACAAAAGGGTGAACTCAGCAGTTAACGTTTAAACAAAATTATTACGAAAATAAAACTAATTGCTAAGTCAGGGATAGAGTACAAGCTTTAAAAGTGTACAGACTACTTATCTCAGCTGGGACGGCAAAGCTCCAGTCTCAGAGTTGTAACAGTCAGTTGGATGAATGAACAGTCCTTGCAGGCTTGAAGATGCATAAAGTCCACAGTATAAATCCAGCGTGGCAGTGAAGGTCTTGAAAAGTCTTGAGAATGACTACTGCTGGAGTTTAGTAACACACAAGAGACACGATCCCAAAAGTCTGACTGGAAGCTGAGCGCGTCCCTTTTATAAAGGCATATAAGAACAATCTAGAACTTTTATTGACATGCTAATTACTGTTCTAAAATTATCTCCCTTACACAACTAATCAACTTTCCAGAACATTCCAAACATGACTAATTGAATTCAAGGTTGTGAGGTCATCAAGGGCAGTGACCTTGAGAATGTTCTAGACTAATTGAACTCAGGTCATGATGAGTGTGGGGTAAATGACCTACATAACACACCCCCTCTTCAAAAAAAGAAAATTTTTCAAAGAAAAATCTTTCTTTTGCAAATGTAATCTTGAAAAAGATTTAAGTACTCAATATTTTTTTTTTTTACTCTAAAGTAAAACTTCTTGAAAGTGAACAACAATAAACTCTAAATACGAGAGAGACAGTCTGCAATTAAATTGTCTCTGCCTTTGATATGTCTAATGTCAAGATTAAACTCCATCTAAGCAATCTCTGATTTTTACCTTTAAATTTCTGTAGAAATACAAGAGGGTTGTGATCAATATAAACCACTATTGGCTGATTTGAAGAAGTAACATAAACTTCAAAATGCTGTAAAGCTAATATCAAAGATAAACACTCTTTTTCAATTGTAGAGTAGTTTCTCTGGGATTTGTTAAATTTGCGTGAAAAATAGCAAACAGGATGATCTATACCATGACTATCCTCTTGCAATAAAACAGCACCAGCAGCCGTATCACTAGCATCCACAGCTAATTTGAATGGCAAAGTGAAATCTGGTGCAGACAACACTGGAGCACTTTGCAGTATGGCTTTAAGTGTATCAAATGCCTGTTGGCATTGCTCTGACCAAACAAACTTTACTTTCTTCTTAAGTAAGTTAGTCAAAGGCTCAGTAATTGTGGAGAAATTTGGACAGAATTTTCTGTAGTAACCAGCCATACCGAGAAAGCGCATCAGTTGTCGTTTGCAGTTTGGTATGGGAAAACTTGAAATGGCACTGATTTTGGCATCAACAGGTTTTACCTCACCCTGTCCTACAGTATGTCCGAGGTAAGTCACCCTCGCCCAACCAAACTCAGATTTGGCAAGGTTGACAGTCAACATTGCTTTGCTCAGTCTCTCAAAGAACTTCCGCATGAGCTTGATGTGTTCCTCCCAGGTGTCAGTATACAGGACGACGTCGTCAACGTAAGCTGCACACCCTTCTAGTCCGGATATGACGTCGTTAATCATCCGTTGGAATGTTGCCGGAGAGTTCTTCATTCCAAATGGCATCACCTTGTACTGGAACAATCCGTCTGGTGTAACAAAGGCGGATATTTCACGAGCACGATCCGTCAGAGGGACTTGCCAAAATCCCTTCAGTAGATCAAATTTTGTCACATACTTGGCTTTTCCCACTCGATCGATGCAGTCATCAATCCTCGGGATTGGGAAAGTGTCTGTCTTTGTTAGAGTGTTCACTTTCCTCTAGTCCGTGCACATACGATAACTGTGATCTGGTTTGGGAACAAGTATGCACGGCGAACTCCAGTTACTTTTACTGGGTTCAATAAAGTCATTGTCCAGCAGGTATTTGACTTCTTCCTGGAGATATTTTGCTTTTGTTGGATTCAGTCTGTATGGATGTTGTTTCACAGGCTTACTGTCCCCAACATCAACATCGTGATAGATGACGTTCGTCCTCGTTGGAACATCTTGAAACAGGTGTTTATATTCGTGGAGCAGTTCTTTCACCTGTTGTTGTTGTTCTGGCTGGAGGTGTGCCAACTTTGTAGACTCCAGCTTCTCCAGGATTTCTGAGTTCTGAAGCTTGACCGAGCCCAGCTTTGAGTTTAGAGTATTTTCACTCAAGTCAGTTTCAGTATCACTATCTTCATAATGGCCAGAACTGACGGTACGGACAGGCTGAGTTATAGTAGGATTATCCCTATCCAAATATGGCTTAAGCATATTTATGTGACATAGCTGTTTTTGTTTTCGCCTGTCAGGTGTTATTATGATGTAATTTAAATCACTCAATTTCTTATCAATTAGGTATGGCCCAAAGTAACGAGCATGGAGTGGTTTGCCAGGAATTGGAAGTAGAACAAGAACTTTTTGACCTGGTTCAAACTTCCGTTTTGAGGTGCTTTTATCATATTTGATTTCATTGACTGCTGAGATGACTCAAGATTTTCTCTGGCTAATTCACATGCTTTAGAGAGCTTTGTACGAAAATCTGAGACATATTGCAAAATATTCAGACAATCATCATCGTCTGATAGGAATTTCTCTTTAACGAGCTTAAGTGGGCCACGGACTGTATGTCCAAATACAAGCTCAAATGGGCTAAAACCAAGAGACTCTTGAATTGACTCTCTAACAGCAAAGAGCAGAAATGAATTCCTTCATCCCACTGCTTCTCTGTATCGAAACAGTAGGTCCTAATCATGGTTTTCAAAGTTTGATGAAATCGCTCAAGGCACCCTGACTTTCTGGATGATAGGCGGATGACCTATACTGTTTAATGCCTAGCTGATCCATTACTTGTTGAAAAATACCAGACATAAAGTTGGAGCCTTGATCGGACTGGACACATTTAGGGAGGCCAAATAAAGTGAAAAATTTGACTAAAGCTTTCACTATAGTCTTTGTCTTTATATTTCTCAGTGGTATGGCTTCTGGGAACCGAGTTGATGTACACATAATTGTCAACATATACTCATTTCCTGATCTTGTTTTTGGTAGGGGCCCAACACAGTCTATTAGTATCCTACTAAATGGTTCTTGGAATGCAGGAATTGGCTGTAAAGGGGCCTTTGGAATGGTCTGATTCGGCTTTCCCACCATCTGACATGTGTGACAAGTTTTACAGAAATGTGTACATCCTGCCTGAGATTAGGCCAATAAAAGTGACTGAGAATTTTATGATAAGTTTTCCTGACTCCTAAGTGACCAGCCCAGGGGGTTTCATGGGCTAGGCGCAATATTTCAGCATGGTAGGGCTTTGGAACCACAATTTGATGTTTTATAGCCCAATCGTCATCAACCAAAACATCTGGAGGTCTCCATTTACGCATGAGAATACCAGATTTTGTATAATAGGAAACAGAGCTATCTGAAGTTTTACCTTCATCATCTACTCTGTCAAACAAAGACAAAATATCTAGGTCTTTGTGTTGTTCTGCAATGAGATTTGATCTAGAAAATGTCTGACTTTGGTCAGCAGAAGTTTTACTGGAAGTTTCAAATCCACGAGGGATAACGGAATGCTCCGTGTCAAACACCTGACTGAGAAAGGTGTCATTTAAGTCAACATCTGTGACATTATTTTTGAGAGTATTTTGATTCTCGGAAGTTTCTTTGACATGGCTCGAGTAATGGCACATGATGGGAAAAGGCCGGGAATGTCTTCCTCTATTGGCTCTGGATTTTGATCTAAACTAGGATTATCAGTCACAAGTGGATTAGTAATGACCTTGTCCCCAGCAAGGTCGTTTCCAAGAAGAAGGTGAATCCCTTCAAAAGGCAAAAAAGGCCTAATACCTAAAGCTACAGGTCCAGAAACAAAGTCCGAAGACAAATAGACATTATGGAGAGGAACAGGAATGTAGTCATTGCAATCTACCCCCTTAATAAGAACTTTAGAACCTGAAAATGACTTTTCAGAAAACGGCAGGGTATCTGCCAACAAAAGAGACTGGGAAGCCCGGTATCTCTTAAAATTTTGACAGGGGTAGCGGAAGAAAAATCACTAGAAAGTGATATAAAACCATCGTGAATAAATGGTTCGAAAATACCCATAATGCTATCTTGAGAAGAATTGACCTTGACCTCATTAATTGGGATGAGAGGATTTAACCTCAGAAAATGTGTTGCACACATTATTAGACTCTAATTGAGTTGATGAAGAAATAAAGCCGGTGGGCTTAGATCCACTTTGACCACTTTGACCTTCACGTTTTCTTTTCAATTTGAAACACTCTGACATTAAATGGCCGTCTTTCTTACAATAATTACAAGAAAGTGTACCGAACTGTTTGTCAGGAGGAGATTGAGACTTGGGATCTGATGATGTGGGAGTGTTACTTGAACTCTGTGAACTGTTGTCATTTGATTTTCTACTCTCCTTTGAAAAATTCTTGGATGAAAAGGAGGAGTTAAATTTACCTGCATTGTTTCTGTATGAAAAGGACTGGGATGGTTTGCTGAGAAATGAAGATTTGTGGGTCAATGAATAATCATCGGCCAAACGTGCAGCAACCTCTAATGTATCTGCCTTTTGTTCATTGATAAATGTCTTGATGTCACTCCGGATGCACCTTTTAAATTCCTCAATCAAAACAAGCTGTCGTAATTTGTCATAATTCTGACTGACCTTTTCAGAAGAACACCAACGATCAAACAGTTGTTCTTTTGTTCGAGCAAATTCAACATAAGTTTGATCCTTCACCTTCTCACAATCCCTAAATTTCTGACGGTACGCTTCAGGCACCAACTCATAACCCTGAGAATTAATTCCTTCACAGAATCATAATTTGAAGCCTGCTCTACTGACAATGAATGTAAATTTCTCTGGCTTTACCCACCAAAGCACTCTGCAAAAGCATAGACCAGGACTCCTTAGGCCAATCCAGACTCTGAGCAATTTTCTCAAAATGAAGGAAATATTATCAACATCCTTTTCTTGGAAAGGGGGAACTAACCTGAAATGCTTAGTGATGTCAAACTTGTCTGAAGGGAAGAATTTTCCTGACTGTCCAAGCTCTAAACGTCTCATTTCTAACTGTAGTCGATGTTCTTCCAATTCTCTCTCCTTTTCTCTCTGTCTTTCTTCCATTTGTAATTCTTTCTCTCTCATTTGTAATTCTAATTTCTTGATCTCCAAATTTGTCTGCATTTCTAATTCTAATTTTCTGAGTTCAGAGGTAGACTCGGGCTCATAATCTTTTAAGGCAGACTCCTCAAAATGGCCTGATTTAACTAAATGTTTTGCAATCTTGAACTGTATTTCTCGCTTGCGCATAGAGCGTTTAACTTCTACCTTAAGGAAATTGGCCAGTGTTATGAGGTCGTCTTTTCTGAGGGAATCAAATGTGTCCTGATCAAGGTCATCCATTTCCTCTGGTTTAAATTCCGCCATGATTAAATTTCGCTGAGTTCACAGTGTAAAGTAGTTTTGAAAAGCTGTAAAAATGTTGTCAAACGGCTCAAAATATTCGTCTCCCGGACGAGCCCCCAATTTTGTTACGTGCAGAGAAAACGAACAAAAGGGTGAACTCAGCAGTTAACGTTTAAACAAAATTTATTACGAAAATAAAACTAATTGCTAAGTCAGGGATAGAGTACAAGCTTTAAAAGTGTACAGACTACTTATCTCAGCTGGGACGGCAAAGCTCCAGTCTCAGAGTTGTAACAGTCAGTTGGATGAATGAACAGTCCTTGCAGGCTTGAAGATGCATAAAGTCCACAGTATAAATCCAGCGTTGGCAGTGAAGGTCTTGAAAAGTCTTGAGAATGACTACTGCTGGAGTTTAGTAACACACAAGAGACACGATCCCAAAAGTCTGACTGGAAGCTGAGCACGTCCCTTTTATAAAGGCATATAAGAACAATCTAGAACTTTTATTGACATGCTAATTACTGTTCTAAAATTATCTCCCTTACACAACTAATCAACTTTCCAGAACATTCCAAACATGACTAATTGAATTCAAGGTTGTTAGGTCATCAAGGGCAGTGACCTTGAGAATGTTCTAGACTAATTGAACTAGGTCATGATGAGTGTGGGGTAAATGACCTACATAACACCTATAAAGAGGTAGTTTGCTAGCATCAGATTTTGCTTGGTGAAGAAAAGCATCTCTCTCGTGCATGGCATCCAAAATATCGTCGTTTATTCATGGCGGTTGTCTAACACGTCGAAACGTTTTTCAATAAATGGAACGTGAATGTCATAAATTTTGTTAAAAATGGTAACCCAAATCCTCATTACAATATTTACATCAGTCGCAGAATCAACTAAACACCACGGCGCATGATGAAGGTAACGGAGAAAAAGACTATAGTTAATGTTGTTAAACGAACGAAATTTGGCCATGAGATGAGAAGTTACATGTGGATAATGCGAGCTTTTTTTACTTACCATTACAACAGGATAATGATCAGAAATACCAATTTCAGGCACAAAAACGCTAGCAACATTTTCTCGATTGGAAGTATAGATATGATCAATACATGTCTTAGAAACTGGTCTTGTAGGAAGCGAAATAAGTTGAACTTATGACAAGTTACTCAGCGAAATGTAAATATACTGGCCGCTCTCCGTGAATAAATCAATGTTGAAGTCACCAAATAAGTAAAGTTCTTTACCAGTATAGAAAGCCTTTTCCAAATTCGATTCAATACAAATATCAATGCTATGAGAGGTACCAGGTGGTCTATAAACACCAGCAACTAAAAAACTAATACTTTAGGGGGCTTGATCTCAAGCCACAAGATTTCCAAGACATCAGATTCCAGGTCAGACCTTCTCGTGTAGCAAACATTACAACGAATATAAGCCAAAAGACCACCGCCCTTTTTCCGATCTTATCTTTTCTTTCAATTTGAAAACCGGCAATTTTAAAATCATTGACAGAGTTCGTATTACTTAAAAAAGGTTTCAGCAAGAAACAATACATCCAATGAAAACGTTTTGTTAACAGAAAGATAATGAGTAATCTGATCAATTTTGTTAGTTAAGTGTTGAACATTCCAATATCCAATCTTTAGACCATTCGAAAAGCTTGTCCGAGAAGCGTGTGTGTTCACAGAGTCCACGGCTTGAGCTTCCTCGCCGAGCCTCTAACGTTGCCGAAAGTTCACACAGTGTTGTGCTTTGTGACCCGGAAGACCACAAGCTCAGCAGTTGATACGGATTCCATGTCTGCAGACTCTCTCAATATGACCAGATTCGCCACACAGATAGCAGTATACCGCCTTTCTAGATTTCGCTTGATCGCTATATCGTTGAGAATTCGAGTGTCGACGGTTGTAGACATTGTTGTGCTTACTGCTACCAGATGTAAAGCGCCTTCCCGCAGACGGATATTTCGTTGTGAAGCAGCAGCTAGAGAGATTTGCATTTGCGAGGAGCTTATCACATCCAGAATACGTTAGGTGCACACCATCACGTAGTAACAGAGACGTGTCAACTGAACCATCCCGAAATCAAAAATTAGCATCATTATCAATAAATGCAGCGGCAAGGTCTCCATTTTCACACAGCTGGGAAAGTTCATGATTGACTCGCAAGAAGGTCAGGATTTGACAGGTCAATCCTGGGACAGATGCTGAGAATAGTAGTTTTCTCACGCACAATCTTCTTTGTTTCATTTAAAAGTAGTTCATAGTCAGCAGTCAAGTTTTCAACAGTGAGGTCTTGTGAACTGCAGTCATTTCCACCTACTTCTAAAATAACCTCCTTGAAAGGATCGTTGCCAGAGTATTTCGTGGCGATGAAGTGACGCATTCTATTTATGGTAGCACCTGGCAGGCACTTGACAATAGTGTCAGTTGAATTGCTTGAAAAATTGCGAAATAACGAATCACCGATGAACAGTACCTTATTCACATTTTTCTGGCGGCCAGCAGCACAGTGGTCCTTGTAGGCTGTTGAGGAATTTGTACTCGATCGAATTGATGGAGATTGGGCAGAGTGTCCGTTATCTGCGTTGTAATAAGAAATAGAGTCATTGTTCATCGGTATTCGTATTGCATGGCGTATTAAGTTCCTGTCGCATCATGATGGACTCGCAGTTAGACTCAAGTTCATGACATCTATTTCGTAGTTGTTTATTTTCAGTCGTTTTTATAGAGAGCTGTGTTATTAAACCAGAGTTTACGGCCTGAAGTGAAGGAAGTTCAACTCTTAACTTGGCCTGTTCGTTCAACATTTCAGTTAGTTTCAATTCAGTGGACTTCAACAATTTTGTGAGAGTTCTACATTCAGGACATTTCAGGATTTTTCCATTTGTTTCATCATTTTACGTTCACAGACGATGAAGATTGCAGCCGAAGTCTAGACGTAGTTTCGTGTTCATTGTTATCCAGTTTTCTTTAGCGATAATAGCGTCTAGCCTTTCCTTGGCATTATTGTTCAAAGCATTTCCGATATAGTGGCATTTGGATTTGATTTTGTCCATAGGAAGTTGGGGTAACAGAGATTGCATCTCACCTTCAAGTCTTTTCACATAAAGCCATTTGCTGAACTTTTTAAGTTGATCTAAGTCAGCGTTTAATGATGCCCGCTAGTTCGGTTGCTATGGTAACAAATGATGATATGGTATGGGAATATCATGGGTGTACATAACAAACAATAATGTCTTATTATAAACCGCATCATAAACACAGAGCGAAATTAAAGGGTACTATTCAAATGCCAACTTACTCTAAAAGTTCCACTGTTAGTGCGTTATTTCACAGCATAGGGCATATTCTGCTCCTCTGCACTCACTGTCTTTATGATAAAAACACTTCAAAATGCAGCCATAACTTCTTTATATGATTTAGTCTCCCATAATTGGACTGGTGATAAATGGTGGCGATAGAAATGTGCACACAAACATCGACAGAAAGGGTTGTTTTGGCATACCGGAAATGAGCTGTGACATACTGCGCAGAGCTATGCGCAAAATTCAAAAATAACAGAGGCGCAGTATACTTTAAGACTTAATACACATTGGATTCTTCTAAAACGTGTTGTGTTCTATAATATTGTATGTGTTCGATAACATAAGGTTTAATATTTGTGAACACTAAAATACTCCTGTTCGCCAAATATCCGTTTCCCTATAGATCCCGAATAAAATCAAGCATTTTTGTTGGTTAAACAGTGACCTTTGACCTTTGCCCTTAACCGAAATTTAGTGCCATATCGAATAAATAACACAACATTTATATTATTTTTTGTGACGTGTGTAATATTTATTCATATTAACAACTATGCATGCAGCAGAATAATTGGTATAATATAATTTAACTAATTGTATAATTGTTTCAAGAATTCACAAAAACATTAATAATTTCAATCATTTATACTACTCTGATCGATATCAATGGAAACAGAAATAAAGGCAGTACAAGGAAATTTAACAACTAAAATGTACGTATTTTAAGAATAATAACATATGAGCACTATCCATTCCGACAGGGACACGCGGGATTGTGCTAGAATCAGTGAAAATCATTGAAAATGACGAGAAAACGCCATTTTTAGAAGTGTTGCCATGGCAACAAACTTTGCCAAATTAATATGATTTTTAATATTTTTGATAGAACTGAAAATGATGTTTCATAGTATACAAGATATCTTAATTCAATTTAGTTTTTCTCCACTAAACAGTTTTTTAAAAAATACCGTCAATGACGCTGTACCTTCTCTAATGTGTGGCCAGGTCAGGTAATTGGTTGTTGGCATGGAGTTGTTGATAAATACAGTAGTTGATGATGTAGGGGCATGAGGTGGGATATGGACCCAAAGAACCCAAAAGATGATTAAATACATCAATCAAAAAAATTCTAAGCTACAGTATAAACTGCCTAAAGATAGTTATTCAATGTGGAAAAAAGTTAAACAATCAGAAATAAGAATTAACAGTCCAAAATAGTAATGACGCACTTCCTTACTGACCTGAGTGCATGTGAAATACACAACCTGGCATCTGTAAATTAAATGTATACCAAGTGATCATTTCCAGTCACTTTTAACTGTTTTAATGGATTTTCCAAAGAGTCCTGTGGAAATGATGAAAAACGCCTATCTGGTCTTGTGTTTGTATAACCTCATGGCTGATAATTGTCATAGTATTGAAAAAAAATTGAAAGTGAAGAAATTACTGTTTTAATAGGCATATTTTCCTTGAAATACATGACCGTGTAAAGAATATATGCTAAAAGTGTTTAAGAGTAAATTTCTTTTCAAAAAATAATTTAATTTGTGACCAAAGGATTTCTATTCTTTGAGTTTACAAATTCAAACATTGCAATTTGTTCAATCATCTTGTGCAGTGCAAAATTTATAAAATGACTGAAAAACAAAAAAAATTGGCAGAATTACAGTCTTTGTGATGTAAAATTATAGGTTGAAATCACGATAACTGTTAATCTGTTTGAAGTACTAATATACTATAATTTAAAAAGAAAAATTCATGCAGAAACGGTAAAATATATTGTCAGCAATGTAGTGTTAATTTTGACTTTACATCAAAATATGCCTTTGCTGGAAACCAAATATATAGGGCGAAATATCAGCCATGTTCAGCAAAATCCACACAACAGCATTGATCCTTTTCTAATTTGATTTGATTTGCTTATGTTATCCTTGTATGACAGTCAGTACAATATGGAACTTGAACACAACACAGTGAATAAGTATGCTGTAAATGAAATGGTGTGGCTGCATCCACATGTAGCAATAGGAGTGCCTTTGTCTCTCACCCTCATTTCCAACCTGTCCCATCCCTGAAAAAATAGTTTGGTCTTATATTTATAATGTTAATAATTTCTGTATTTGTTAAAATGTGCGTATCTCAAAAACTTTTGATCATAAACATTTTCATTGTTTTTTATAGCTGACCAATCAGTAATCCTGTTTATTTTGAATATTTGCACATTTTTCCTCAGTATTTGACATTTTCTGAATACCTTCTTATTCAGTTTGTCATTTTCTAAAAGTTTAAATGCTCCATGTGTGGTCAAGCTTTCCACAAGCATCAAATGTGGTACTTCATATAGGAGGGTCTGCCTCTAGAGGGCGGGCATCATGAACACTCCTGTGTTTGTTGGTTAATTCCTCCACGTAAACTTCTGATTGTACTGTAAACATTGAACATGGCCGACGTCCGATTTTCCTGTCTAAAACTTTCACTCATTTTCGTTCATATGACTCTGAAACTCCAGGAAACGATTGGGAAGAAAGGGTTATCTTGAAATATTGAGGTACTCGCCGATATTTTGCAAAATTAAATGAGAAAAAATGCAAGGAAAATGCCAACAGGCTTACACAATGACAGTTTTCAGACTCGGAGGCATTGATCATCTGCAGATTATGCAACAGGCCCAGATCACGTGAGGCCATGAGGGGATATCCACGCAACTCAGTACCAAACACTAGCGCTCACAGAGTGAGCAAACACAAAGTGAGTACCCCTAACGTCAGCTCAGTAGTCTGTAATAGATTGTAGTCAACTAAGAAACCTTGGAGAAAGGCTTAACACTGTGGCTATGCCGCTAAGTCCCTTTGATTTTTGTCATAGCTCAAAATCGTTCTCCCACACCTCAACCTGAGCCATGAACACCCCCACCAGTTTATGATATGACCCATCACAATGGCATGACGTCAACGGATCTTGACAGACGGAAGTCTTGACAGACGGAAGTTCTTGACAGCAGCATATTGGTTTTCAACTCTAATACCTTCTCTGTCTATAAATAGACACGAGAAGGTAAAAACGGGAAGGCTTAGCAAATATTTCTTATTTTCCATAATTTTAAAATAAAATTAAAGCGAAAAAACAATGAGTGCCCGCACGTTTTTAATTGGACTATTAGACATCGGTCATGGTTAAAGTAAATATTATATCTGCTTATTACGGTCGCCGCTTCCTTTTTGAGTTAAACACGTTTGAATTTGAGAAGTTTTCTCTCTTTCCACAAACCCGAAAAAACATTGCCACTGAGGGCGCTATCACGAACTTAAGCTGGGGTCAAAGGTCAAATAATACCCATTGTCTTAGTTGACTTGACCATTCGCGTAACTACTTTACTGTACTTGTACAATTGGAAAATTAGACAAGACATGTAATGATTGGTGAAATATTGGTATATTTGTTATATAGAAATGTTGTTTTTGATGCAAAATTTGCGCCATTGACGTCTTATTTTTCAAACGCTGTTACTATGGTAACAGAAGGTAGCACAACAAAATTATTTTACTGGTACTTTAGTTAGGTCACGGCCTATCTTTTGGTATATAATTTATATGTTTTTGAAATTTACCCTTGGCCACCTCATATAGGCGCTCTGCAGGTTTTTACAGACAGTGCCTTTTAATGTCTCATAAAACCTTCTGAGCCTGATTGACTGAGCGCATAACGCCATTCCTTTCGCCGGGACTTTTGCCCCTGAAATGAATTTGTACCTGCAAGTCAGAAAAAGAAAGACGTTGTGAAACACTTTTAAATTACAAATATTATATATTCTTGGTTTGGCATATGTAATAAAATCAAACAACAAGCAGATCTCCAGCGAACATCGGGCTGAGCCTAATAGAGCTGAGTGCAATTGTCGGGCCAGAAATACATGCCCGCTCGGAGGTGAATGCCAAACCAAGAATATTATTTACAATGCCAAGGTATCGACAAATGACGGTAGCAGCAAAAATTACATCGGCCTCACAGAAAATCCTTTCAAAACCCGCTTCTACAACCACCTACACTCGTTCACCAACGAAAAGTGCAAAAACCAGTACAGAACTTTCCAAACACATATGGAATCTGAAGAACAAAAATATGCAACACTCAACCAGCTGGTCTGTTTTGTGCCATGCTGCTGCTTACTCTAATGCAACAAAGAGATGTAACCTTTGCCTGAAAGAGAAACTGTTCATCATCAATGCTGAGAAGCCTAACCTGCTGTACAAGCGATCATAGCTCATCTCAAAGTGTTGCCATGAGAACAGATACCTCCCGTCTAACTATCATGCCCCTCCTCTAGGGATGAAACTATCCAGCGCACTATGTGAGAACACGCAGAACCACGCGAGCGGAACAACAGAAACAAAGCAACGGAAACATTCGAAAATAAGATAAGTGAACCGTTTGTTTGATGATCGATACAGAGAACACAAGTAGGGTGAAACTCTGAGTAACGCCTAAGTCCTGTTTTCTACGTGTTATCAATTTTTACCGTATATATATATATATATATATATATATATATATATATATATATATATATATATATATATATATATATCTATATATATATATATATCTATATATCTATATCTTCTATATCTATATCTATGTATATATATATATATATATATATATATATATATATATATATATATATATATATATATATATATATATATATATATATCTGTTGTAATATTGAAAAAAGTAACTTAACTTCAATAACTTAGGGAGCTTTCAGTAATTACAGGGAGAGTTTGGCCTGGGGAATTTCGCGCACACCACTATTCATGGTGTCTATGATGAAATTATGAATAGTTTTTTCCAATACAAAAATAGGTAAATCTTTACATTTGTGTACTCTTGATTATTGATATTAATTTTCTTGATTAGACTAGAGTGGTTACAAGTCAATGGTTGTGTAAGAAATTTGATTTTGGAATTTCACTGAAATGTCGATTCACTATGCATTGCGGTCTATGATGAAACTATGAATGATTTTTTTCAGTACAAAATAAGATAAATCTGTGCATATATGTATGCTTGATTATTTAGATTATTGTTCTTGATTAGACTAGAGTGGTTACAAGTCTATGGTTGTGTAAGAAATTTGATTTTGGAATTTCACTGAAATGTCAATTCACTATGCATTGCGGTCTATGATGTGTATGTATTTTGTTGGTGATTTCCTATTCAGGAAATATCACATGGACAATCAAAGCTTTGGCCATAAAATCAGCTTCTATCAAAAGTGACCCTGAGCTCCCAAGATAGGTTTATAAAAAGTGACCCTCCCCCTTGAACTGTTTTCTAAAAAGTGACCCTCCGCCCAATCCCCGGCCCACCTCCCCTGTTATTACTGAAGGCTCCCTTTTTTATATTTGTAAAGTTTGTCAAACCTTCTGACTACGGTTATTTAATCAGCCTTAAGATCCTTTGGATTAACTTCTATAGTTTAGATATTTTTATTTTGATGTTATGCGTACTAATTAGACTTGTACACCAACAAGTAAACTTTCCATTACAAAATTTGATGGATTCCTTAGGGCGCCCCTCAGGCACTACATCTGTACACGGCTGTAGCATGGAAGTATAATACTTCCATGGTCCATGACCGTAGCAATCGATCTTACCAGTAAAACTTTCTCCCACCCTCAATGACATTAATATTTGCTCATCTAATCTAGAGATACACACAGAGAATATCTTTCAAATATGAATCACGGAGAAAGATACTTAGAAAATTAATTGCATGAGGCAGTAAGAAAAAGTAGTTAATATCGCTGCTCAAATAAAATCACTGAACGCCATATTTGCTCTGGCACATTCCAAATTTTGGTACAGGTGTTAAAGTCCTCACTGTCTTAGGCCTTTTTAAAATGACATTTTAAAGTCAACCCTAGATTATCAAAGGTTACAGTATTTGTACATGCCTCTATCTCCACCTACAAACTAATGTTTATCACTAACAAAATTAAGCATCTCCGTACTGATTAAATTCAACTTTCCTTTACTAATATACCTTCAACAAAATGGTACAACTTAAAAAAAAGTTTGAATCTCATCACAATACAAGTACATCAGCCAATCGGAAAACTGGACATAAGCCAGTGAGACACAGCCAATCAGAAAACTTGACATAAGCCAGTGAGTAACATTAAGCCAATTACAACATATTTCAAAATAGCCATGCATTCAGTTCAATTTTTAAGGTATTATTTCCATTGTTAGCACAGATATATATATATATATATATATATATATATATATATATATATATATATATATATATATATATATATATATACACCAACGCCATTAATCACACATACCCAGTCCAAGTTCATTCGAAAGTGGCACAAGGACAACACATTATGGCTTACATATTCATGTGAAATGTCTTTGCGATACAATCTAGAATGGCTGCCAAGCCGCTTTTTTGTTCGGACTTTTTCAAAACCACTTTCATATCTCATATCACATAATATCGAAACTATTTCCATTCCAAGTGGCATATCAACAGTGCAAATACACATCAATACAAAGTTAATTTTCTCAGCAATTTTCTGAATATGCTTTGGCCCATTTCATAATTTCAGTAATATTTTCAAAATTAATTAATCAAGCAAGGACTATGTCATTTACAATGACTTGCTCTCAAGAAACAAATCTTTGTCTCAGAAATTGAAGATTAATTTTGCTTGATTTCATCAGATATTTTTAATTCACCTCATGTTTGAAAATGTTTCAAATTATCACCTTTGTGTTAATGCTCATCAAACCAAAAGTTCCATGTAATACAATAGAGCGAGTACAGGACATTCTAGGCACACCTTGTTGCCTACGGCATCTATCAGTGATCAAAGTCCCCTGCATGCTAAGGACCATTTTGCGCAGAGAGACGCCAGCACGCAAATTACTGCCAGCACTTGACTCGTCATATGACTTCGCTAAAATCGGCAGGTAAGCATTTTGACATTGTTTTAGTCAACGGTGGATGATTCCATTTAACCATAGGTCTATGATTTAACACAGACAAAGATAAACAGAGACTAGAAACGGGTTGTGAAGCGGTTTCGTAATCCCTCGATGTACGCCTCGCCACACGTGGCTCTCGACTCTGCTCTCCGAAGGTGCCGAACATGCATCCTTCGGTCGTTTCCGGATTTTCGTCAATTTTTAAGCCAAAGTACGTTTTTCAAAGTTCGTGTTGTTGTTGTCGTGTAGTGCTTAGCGGAATTGATGGGCTGGCAGAAACGGGAAAAGGTTTGAGCTTCGGGGAGGTGAATTTTACCCTTTTAAAAATTCCTCTCCACATGATGAATATATATAATAAATGTGTTTGAACCAAATTTGAAAGTCTTTTTACAATTCTGTCAGAATTTACTCAATGGTTTACGATCAGTCATATCGTTTTCTACAAAGTCGTCATGGGGAGAAGTGTTTATGAAACTGCTGTCGTGATATGTTTTGATTGGCATGAGGCAGTGTTTCTGCCCTGAGAGCACACAAAGTAAACATAGTTACTTCGCGACAGGCAGCACGATGCAATCTCGTCCTATACTTTTCGCAAAATCTCATGCAATTATTAACCACGCACGAAATTTCAAAAAATTATCTGACATCTGTGAAGCTCATTCTCATATGAAAGGGCCATTGTTTATCGAGACGACCATGACATCAAACGGCTTTTTCTTTGTCTGTGATTTAACCGTAAATTAATGCCGCGACTGCAAACAATACGTTACGCTATAGAACCATATTTTCTTGAAAAACGATGAAATATGTTAATGTAAATGTAGTTGGTAAATGCCCTTGGATGACGAAAATTAACTTTACTGGCTCACAAAATAGCCGATCACCACCATACAAACTTCAGTTTTTAGTAGTTGTCGCCAATAAGAAGTCACTTGAGTCAGAAATTTAGTTCAGAACCAGATAAAAACAAAATATCTTATAGGAACATTATCTTAGCATTATTGGTATTTTGAGTTAATCTACTTAACAGAACTGTTGACCTAATTTTTTAGATAGGAGCAAATAGTTTTTGTCATTTTTAGAGTTAAGAGTCAATGCAAAATACTCAGAAGAAAATGCCCGTTGAAAGTATATTTTTATACTCCTTCATCGGCACTCCTTCATACGTGATACTTTCAGATTATCAAAAGGGTAAATTAAGGTAGAATGCGCCTCAAGGACTGTTATTAGGACTATCAAACCTCTACAAATTTTATTGTCTACTGCTCGCGGGGACTCATTTTAAGCTGTTGAAATAACTAGAAATTATACATGTTAGACTAAACACAACAATAGTGGCTACTCTGAATTTTGAGAATTAGTAAATGCCGGGCAGTTGCGTTCTTCGGTACAAATTTTGCACATTGACCTCTGATTTTTATTTTTTATTTCGAAAGAAAGGTGTAAAGTTTGAACAAAACTTTAGCTTTCAATTTCGAGATGCGCATTATACTAATGACGCTTACTTAATATTGTGAACTGAAATGCTTATTAATGTCTCGTTTGTTCCAATAATTCTGGTTTTCAAATTCGACAAAACTGTGTCAAACAATTATAAAGTGTTCATAGGCTATTGGAGGCGATCATCAACGCATTGATTTATTTTTAGTCATCTTTCCTGACTTATCGCTAAAGGTCAGTTTGTTTTACCGGTATCTCGCGATGTCTCGGGCGTATGCAGTATTTATTCCGGAGTAGGACAAGCTCTAACGTGCACTGCATTGTGCGACTTTAATTTTCACTACAAAATCTTCACAACACTGTATTTCGCGTGAACGCATCTAATAGGTTGCAGATGGGTATGTTCGAATGAATGTGCTCGTCTCAAAATTATTTTGTAAAGTTTAGAATGGTCAAAAATAGAAAAACTCACGAAACAGTTCCCCAATTGCTGTGTTATTTTGCGCCGTCATGCATATGGATGCTTTTGTGCAGACGTGTTCCAACTAACACTAAGAGATTTTACCCTATATTACCTACATGTTTAGTCCTGTGTCGTATCAGCATGTGTACCTCTGTGCTGCGTCAGACACATGACCAGGTCAAGAGTCTGACGCAGGACAGATGACAAGAATCCTTACACAACGCAAGGAATGGGCAATAACGATTTATAACCAATTTATCATACACCAAAGTCGAGAATTTTACAAATAAGAGACAAAACCTTGAATTTTGGGAATTAGCATATTGATTCAACAGCGCGCATAAATATGGAAATATTCATGAAAAGAGGCTTCATTCGTTATCTATACGGCATGTTTCCAGAGTAGTCAACTACGCACGACAATATCTGCCCGTATGTCGGTGAACAAAGTACAAACAAATAACGAGACTCTAAAAGGTCGCTAAGGCAAGAACATTTTTACAGTGCGATATTTCATTACAATCGTTAAAAATCCGATTTCTTTTGCTTCAAAACTTAGCCAATTTTACTGTGCCTCTGATCATCTTCCCGGAGCGTAGTATGAGGTGCCGAATGGAATGATTAGTTTCCACATTTAAAAACGTATAGCGCATATATTTACACCCACACACATAAATCACAGTCTCTCTCCATGGATACATATATACATACGTAAAATTCATGGGTACGAGCGCGCACACACACACACACTGAGTCTCATACATACATACATACATACATACATACATACATACATACATACATACATACATGTTTGTATATACGGGTAGATAATAATATGCGCGGTAACGTACACGCAAGTTGATCTGTGCCAGACAGCTCTGAACATTGTAGCAGATACATATCAACGCAGCAAGCTTGTACGCAAACACACCCGCACAAATACTGTACACTGTCAACGCCGGCGACAATCCGTAACAAAGTGCGTCCACCCCTTCTGATGTCGTGATTCTTGATATATCATATTCTAAACACGCGTTTTGACATTTTCGATTTGAAATTTCGATGATCTAAGTCGTGACAATGCCCCAGTTCTATTAAGAGTTGACCTTTTTGAATATTAAATTTGTATAGGCCAGAAGGAATAAAAGCAATGTGCCCAATGATATAGTTGTCACGATGATAGCCCAGAACACCTGAAAGATGACACATCACCTGGACGTGATTGGTCACGCTAAAACGATGTTTTCACTTATTATTTGATTTAAAGTCTGGTGCCGTTGTATTGATATATATAAATAGAAGGATGTCTTGCATCTGCCTTCTGTTTTATTCACTGTGAACGTTTGAGGACTGGGGCATTGTCACGACTTAGATCATCGAAATTTCAATTGGAAATGTCAAAACAAGTGTTTTAGAATATGATATATCAAGAATCCCGACATCAGAAGGGGAGGACGCAATTTGTCACCGATTGGCGTCGTTATGTCGATACAATAATAGCTTACGTGTCACCTGTTTAGTATGCGATCTTCAAGTGATTATCATTTACACATGCGTCAAACAGGATTGACACGAACATGTATCGCGGAGATGTATCGTGCATGCGTTGTATAAACTGCGACGTGCACGGGTGAGATTTCTCAAACACATCAGTGAGTTTAGTTTCGCGTCATATATGTGAGCTTCGCTACACAACAGGTGAAACCACAGACATACATCACTGAGATTGAATGCGCATACGATGAGATTTCCAAATACACACAAGTGAGTTCAAACACACGAGTGACGGGGGTCCCACTCATATCTAGAATTGTAATGATGAAAAAAAGAAGAAAGATATTATCAAACAAATTACACTCATCCTGCAGTTCCAACACAAAATTACTACAGTGTACTGTTGGATCAACAACAGGATGGATAATCACAACCTCCATCTCCTTCAAAGGTCGATTATAGAAGTTCATCGAAATTAACACCTCACCGCAAAACCCATTCAAATGAATCATTTGAGAGGAAACACTACCAAAGCATCAGTAGAAGCAATGTTCAAGCCTGTACAGACCAGAAAACTTTAATTTTGGTGATTCTGTGGTGCAAATAATTCAGCCAGGGAGACTTAAAAAACAGAAGTAGTTGTAATGAAAGGTCTATGTTTCCGGAAATCATTCTTGTATACCAAACATGTCTGACTTTATGAAAGAGTGTGATAATGTAATAGTTCGTGCTGGCACAAATGGTGTGAAGGATTTTGTATTTCAATCATTGCTGACGAGTGTACCAACACAATCTACGCTATTAAGGAATCAATCCCAAAACAAATGTGTTTGATATCCAGCACTAGTACAGAAATTTGCGAGAAATTTGCGAGAAATGGACACTTTCTCGCTTTTTGCGAGAAGTAAGCGAGAATACATAACTTTCTCGCAATATCTCAGCGAGAATTTAATTTTCTCGCAATCAGCTGGCGAGAACTGTGTTTTCTCGCTCATCATCTGCGACAAACTGAATTCTCGCAATCAGTCGGCGAGAAATTTGTTTTCTCGCTTTGCATCTGCGAGAAAACACAGTTCTCGCAGCTTGATTGCAAGAAGTATGTTTTCTCGCTTACTTATCGCAATACAGCGAGAAAGTGTCCATTTCCCGCAAATTTCTCGCAAATTTCTGTACTAGTGCAGTATCTGTCCAAGACTTGACGGAAACAAGGTGAGATTGGTTTCATCAATAACCAGCTTAAACAAGTGGCCAAAGAGAATGAGTCAACCTTGATTGACAATGATCCATGTTTTAAGATATCACAATCTATGATCAATTCTTAACTTTATTACGATAATGTTCACTTGAACAATCACGGATCAGCAATGAGTGTAAATAATTTTCATAGCTATGTGCTTGGTATTATGAATGGGATTAACAGCGGATGAACACGGGTAGTGATAGACATCACTCTCATGTAAAGTTCAACCCAGGCAAGTATGCCAAATAGTATCGCAGGCCAACTTTTCAGAATAGGCAATTTCAGGGTTACTACAACTGCGGAGAACTCGGTCACAATGTGCATACTTGTCGCTGTGAAAGGAAACTTTCCTGCCACAACTGTCGCAAGGTTGGTCACAAGGCCAAGTTCTGTATGCAGCGTTCGATGTAGGATGATGGCAAAGAAGAGTGTGCCGCGAGTAGTTTAACAACTCAAATGTTTGAAATTTGGCACCATCTGTGCCATATGCATTAAGAGAGTAAAACTTTTATACAACACAGAAAACAATTATAATGACATTGTGCCTCCGAAACATGGTTCAAAACAGAAAGACAATATTTGAATAACATATGCTTGAAAAATCACAGCCCTTTAAATGCAGGTAAAACCATTAAAATTGGTTTTAACAACATTAGAGGTCTGTCTTAAATCAAAGAAACAGGAGCTCTCAAACCTTTTGCATAAAGAAAATATTAGAATCTTTGGCTTACGTGAGACATTTACGAAAGAAAACAGTATGATAGTCATATCCGATTGCAATTTTCTACAGGAACCACGTGCCACCAGAAAGGGGGGTGGTTTGGGCATTTTTCTTCATAAATCAGTGATTATTATTGATGATCAGTGCCTTGATTCTCATAAGGATGACTGGGAAAGATTATCGGTAAAAGTGGATTTAATGAGACCAAATCTGCCTGAGTGTTATATATTTTTCTGTTGATGGTAAGAATAAGATATAAGTTGAAGATTTGTGTCACCAATTAATAGTGAATGTATTAACTTTAGAAAATCAGGAATGCAAACATTATCATCATGGGTGATTTTAATGGAAAAAGTGGTGAAAACATTGTTAATGGAGATACAGTGAAAAATGATCATGAAAAATGCTTTTGAATTTCTGTGACTACTCTGATCTTAATATAGCTAATACCCTACCCTGTGCACATGGCACATTTACGTGGTTTAGAAATAACCAACACTCTGTTCTCGATTATATTATAATCTCTTATAAAGTCAAACAAAAAAATATAAATTCATGGTGGATGATGACATGAATTATCATCTAGGGAGTGATCATAATGTTCTACTTTATCTTTAAATTTAGATATAAATCCCATTCAGAAGCCTATTGAGATAAAAAGAAAGGTGGAATCT
Source organism: Ptychodera flava (assembly GCF_041260155.1). Classification (NCBI taxonomy): domain Eukaryota; kingdom Metazoa; phylum Hemichordata; class Enteropneusta; family Ptychoderidae; genus Ptychodera; species Ptychodera flava. The sequence continues at coordinate 165,678 of NW_027248415.1, forward strand.
TAATTATGTCCCAGACTGGGATCTGTTTGAAGCATCAGTCAGTGATGTTTTTGGTGATTGGACTATTGATGAAAATGAAAATTATTTCAAATTTACTGTGGGAAGATTGGAAAAACAATTTAATTGATGTTGCAATGTTCTAAGGTATAGTAATTAGAGGTTATTACCCAATATCGCCTGTTCCTGTGTCGTATCAGCATGAGTGTCATTTGTGCTGCGTCAGACACGAGACGAAGTCGAGTGTCTGACGCAGCACAAATGACACGAATGCTGATACGACACAAGGAACAGGCGATATTGGGTAATACCGATTTATCATATACCCATGCCCATAATTTTAGGGAATTTTTACCAATAGAACGAAAAACCTTTTATTTTGAGGCTTTACTTTATTACGCCTTGCGCATAAATATCATAATGTTGATGTGAACAGGCTTCATTCATGAAGTATACGACGAAGATGTCAACATCACGCGCGACAATCGCTGCAAGTCGTCCATATCTCAATGAAACCCAAGAAGAAAGACTCCGGGATACAAAAATCATCATACAGAAGGAACATTTTAAGGTGCAATATACTATTACAACTGTCAAAACTGCACAGCTTTAAATCTATCCTGATTTCGATCGTCGTACGGCACGGAGCTCGCGCGGAGAGGACGCCTTTTGTTAGTTTACCTTTAAAGTTGCCATGTCAACAGTCGTCGCGCGCGCGACATCGCTGTCACGCCACGCGCTCACTACCTGTTCGGTGGCGACCGTGCACAGTGCCGGCGCCGTGCGAACGGCAGAATGTTTGCTAGAACTGGACCAAAAAAATACCATGGGAAAACATTTCAAGACTCAACGTGATATTTCCGTATTTTGCAACCAGAAATACCCGTGTTCCTCGAAGCCCTTCAAGTTTTTACGTCGGCGATATCGCTTCGCAGGCGGGGAGCGGCAGCCATTTTGTTGTTTACGTTGTTTACCAACAAACTGCTAATGTAGTTCGGGAAAACTCTAAAACTGATGACGTTCATCGTGCATATCTCGACGTTTACCGTGAAATATCACGGCTGATATTTTACGTTTAACGTCACTAGGATGTAGCAATATGGGCATGGGTATATGATAATAGCTGCTTTCAAGGTTTTGCGCTGTCTGTGATTGCCTAGAGGACATTAAGTGGGCAATGGGGAATGTCAGTAGTGGGAGAGGGCAGTGGGGAGCTTGAATTGTTGTGGGAGTGGGGAGCGGGCAGACCATAGATACTGGAGGGCAAATTCAGTGGGAGGGCATTTTTCCCGTGTATGCTAGTGGGAGGGCAGTTACGAACAGCTCTAATTTCCCCTCCAAATTTTAGGTCAAGGTCAAAAAAAGTAAAATCGGTATATCAGCCTTCAAAACATGTTTTGTGATGATTTTGCGAAACTGATGAAATCTACCAGTTGGCGGCACCTGATGCTAGAATCGCAAATCTTGTGGCCCAGATGGCATACCTAATGAGTTCTAAAAAAGGGTTGTAAAAGTTTGCCTCAGTCGTTGACCTACCTTTTTAATGCTCTGTAAAACATTGAGTAAAATTTCTGATGAATGGAGCGAGGGACAGTTATACCAATACACAAATGGGAGATTTGAAAGATTTGAATAACTACAGTGGCATATATTCAAAAATTATTGTAACAAAACTAAAAGGCTTTATTTAAAATAATATTATACTTGGAGAAATCCAGGGAGGCTTTAGAAGTACTAAACGTTGTGAGGATAACATTTTTATTTGAAGGGTATAGCTGCTTTGAGGACGTCAATGAATAAGTCAACATACGTAGCTTTTTATAGACTTCTCCAAAGCGTCTGACCGGGTATGGCGTGATGGTTTGACTGTGATTCTATGGAAAATAGGTATAAGAGGGAATCTCTGGAATGACATTGAAACAGATTACTTTGAAACTACTGAACGAGTAAACAAAGCTGTGTTCTCAGCCTTTTACTTTTTTCAATTTATACTAATGAATTTGCAAGAATGCTGAATAATTCAAATCTAGGTGTTCACATTAATAAACAGTTATATCAGGGCTATTTTGGGCTGATGATGTTGCATTGATAGCAAACAATCACAAAAATTTACAAACTCTTCTAAACATCGCTAATAACTTGGCAAAAAATGGAAACTAACATTTAATCAACAGAAGTCAGAAATTATGTACTTTTGAAGGAAATTGCATACAAAAGACAGAGTTAAGAAATTAGGTGATTTAATATTGAAAGAAACCAATTCATATAATTACTTAGGCGTGACTATCACAAGATCATGAACATTTAATATGATTTACAAGAAAGGAGTGAAATTGATTGTATACTGTACATCACTTCACCGATTTCTATATGGTGATGTTCTATGGACCAATATTGTTCTGCCATCAAGCAACTATGGAAGCATGTGTTGGTTGTTACAAAGTATTAAAGGAAGACATTAGGAAATTGAGAAGTTTACAATACCAATTTGGAAAATTTCCTTTTAAAGAAAGTAAAAATGTTGCCAGCTCTGCAGTTTTAGGTGATCTAGGCTGGATGGATATAAACAATGTGCTTGATAGATCACGTGTAAATTACCCAAATAGATTACAAAAAATGGACAGTGATAGGTGGACCAAAGTAGTCTTTATTGCACTTAATAAATCATTTCAAAGTAATGATAAGTTGGTATGGAATTGGCCAAAGTATGTCATGATATTCTCATCGACAACGGATTAGATCATCTCTATAAATCAAAACCTCCAATGAATACAAGATAGCTGACTAGTTTCAGAACTATCAATAACCATAATGTTTTGGTTTCGTTTAAACAAACCATTGAAAATATGAAATCTTTGCAACCCTATTCCTAGGTCAAAAAGATAATACACGAGAAATTATGTGAATGACCCTCAAGATCATCATGGTGTTTCTTTATTTTAAAATTAGAACAAACTATGTTTACCCTGAGGGATATAAATTCAACTGGGCAAATTATAAAGGTAATGGACAATGTAAATTTTATTGTCGTGATGAAATAGAACACACCCACCACTTTTTTTACATGTAATTACTTCACTGATGAGAGAAATCTTTTTACCTGCATTTAAATTAGGTACTTTCTGAATTTGGTAACACTACTGTTAGAAATAACTTTCACTCTGGGAGCTTGAACTTTAGGTTCTACATTTTATTTAGCAAGACCTTGTTGGAGATAAACCACAACTTTGGAGGAAATGTCTCATCATTGACCAAGACATACGAATATGAGGAATACTACTCTTAAAGACTCAACATATTTGTTTAACGATGGACTCTTTTTCCTCTGGTGTCTTCTTGTTTGTGTGGGGTTTTTTGTACTTAATGACGCTGCTTTTTAAGCAGTTTTTGCTTTTTTAAACCGTTTCAAAGGTTAATTAATAAATAAATAAATAAATAAAGGAAAATGTATACGAGTGAGATTTTTGAAACACGGGTGAGTTTTGGGAATGGGGAAGGTCAATGGTGGGGGAGGGGAGTGGGGAGCTTAAACTGTTGGGGGGAGCGGGCAGGCCATAGATCCTGGAGGGCATGGGCATCATACTTTCTGTGGGAGGGCAATTTTCCGATATGCCAGTGGGAGGGCAGTTACGAACAGCTCAACTTTCCCCTCCAAAATGTAGGTCAAGGTCAAAATACTTAAAATCACTATATCAGCCTTCGATTCGAAACACGTTTGTGATGATTTTGCGAAATTGATGAAATATACCAGTTGGCAGAAGCTGAGTTTTTACCGACAAACGGATAATCGGGGTACCACTCAATATCCTGCGAAGATGTTCAACCTCACTTATGAACCGTATTGTAATGAAGGAAAGTGGCTTCACACATCGCCTATCTCGTCTTGTATGTGCTTTTATGTGTTTTATGTCTAAAGCGTATTTTTGCTGTTAGTGCGAAAATTAACAAAAAGGTAGTCAATTTTAAAATAAGAAATGGCGAGACGCAGGCGTGGTCGAGTGTGTCTAAAACAACCGTGACCTATTGACCTAAGTTTTGAAACCAGTTCGGTTTTCTTCCTCCGTTGCCTAAAGCTATATCTCTTCTTATTTTTATATGTGTGTCAAATTATGTTGTTAGGGAGCCTTCAGTAATTACACGGGGGGTGGGCCGGAGGAATTTCGCGCACACCTGTACCGTAAAATGTGACCCTCCCCCTATCCTCCTGTCTAAAATGTGACCCTCCCCCTTGTCCGACATTCTAAAACTTGACCCTCCCCCCACCACTGCATTATTCTCCCCAGGAATAACTCAATAGTATCAGCTAAAACAGTATTAGCTAATTTACATAACAATAGAATCAATTGTTATGTTAGGGACAAATTACAGAGGGGAGGGCTGGTGTTTTTGGAGGGACAGTCGCAATTTATCACGCAATAATTTTTGAAGAGATATGGTATTTCATATTCATACATTTTAGGGAGGGTCACAATATTTTGTGCAACTATAAGAAGGCAAGATGTAGCTGATTTAGTGCTTCATCCAAAAATATCTAATCATAATACATGGAGTCTATCAGGCAAATTATTGACAATTTACCCCCACAAAACATGCTATATCTGTATTTTATATATGTTTGATAATGTATTTAAATGTACTTTGCTTGAATAGGGAAGTAAAATGAACATTTGTGTACAAGAAATTGATTTCTGAATTTCATCAAAAAATTTGGTTCACTATCCATAATGACTATGATGAAATTATTTTTTCCACTACAAAAATAGATAAATCTTTGCATTTGTGTACTCTTGATTATTGATATTAATTTTCTTGATTAGACTAGAGTGGTTACAAGTCTATGGTTGTGTAAGAAATTTGATTTTGGAATTTCACTGAAATGTTGATTCACTATGCATTGCAGTCTATGGTGAAACTATGAATAATTTTTTTTCAGTACAAAATTAGATAAATCTGTGCATTTATGTATGCTTGATTATTTATATTATTGTTCTTGATTAGACTAGAGTGGTTACAAGTCTATGGTTGTGCAAGAAATATGATTTTGGAATTTCACCAAAATGTCAATACACTATGCATTGGGGTCTATGATGAAACTATGAATATTTTTTTTCAGTACAAAATTAGATAAATCTGTGCATTTATGTATGCTTGATTATTCATATTATTGTTCTTGATTAGATTAGCATGGTTACAAGTCCATGGTTGTGCAAGAAATTTGATTTTGAGATTTCACCAAAATGGTGATTCACTATGCATTGGCGCTCTATGGTGAAATTATGAATAATTTTTTTTCAGTACAAAATTAGAAAAATCTGTGCATTTATGCATGCTTGATTATTTAGATTATTATTCTTGATTAGACTAGAGTGGTTACAAGTCTATGGTTGTGTAAGAAATTTGATTTTGGAATTTCACCAAAATGTCAATTCACTATGCATGGCGGTCTATAAGTGTGTGCGTATTTTGTTGGTGATTTCCTATTCAGGAAATATCACACGGACAATCAAAGTTTTGGCCATAATATCAGCTTTTGTCAAAAGTGACCCTCCCAAAAGATAGGTTTATAAAAAGTGACCCTCCCCATTGAACTGTTTTCTAAAAAGTGACCCTCCCCCCATTCCCCCGGCCCACACCCCTGTAATTACTGAAGGCTCCCTTAATCTCTTGTTCTTCTAGCAGGGACGCTAGAATATTATGTTTGGATCGTTTGTGTATTTTGTTTCTTGCCTTGTTCCAAATGCCGTGGACTTTGGCCTGTATCAGTATATCGCTTATGTTTGGATTGTTTTGTATGCGATCATCCGCTATTATTTGTATCTTTTGACCTTATATTGTTGCAAACGAGCAGTTGATAATGTTGTTTGACTTACTAAAAGATGTCTAAAAAACGGTCGAGCATAGACAACTTCCATCCCGTTTGCGTACACTGTATAGAAAAACCTTGGGTCAGGGGTTAATGGTGGGCTACTTTTAACCTCAGAGTTGGCAAAGTGACCCAGTAACTGTGATCAGACCACACTGCTAACTGCTATCTGGGCCGCTGTAAGCATCCGCGTGTAAAAAAAAATAAACTACGCGAAGTGAAAGTCGAAAGCGCAGTATTGCAGTTTCAGGATTCCCTATGCCGTTTGCTCAGTTACATTTTGACGGTCAGTTTTTCATGGAGATCTTGACGGCCAATCCTGCTCTTAGATACACTATTCTTTGCTGCTAGAGAGCACACTTTATAATGGGCATTTCAACTTAAGCCTACAAGCTGAAAGAAGTCGACGACAAGGCCTATAGTGGCAGATTTATTTCGTCCCGTTTGTTTCTCCACATGCATATGTAGACTTGCCCAAAGCCTGTGGGCATAGAAATGTGAAAACAGAGTAAAATGAAGGGATAAACTTCGGTAGACAGTCATGTTATTGTCGAGGTGATCGCGAAATTGAAGCAATGTACTTTGACGACTGACACGTACATCATGTCACCGTCTGCGTGGCAGGGCTGTGCAAAATCGCTGGCAGCACCTCGGTTGCGGCGTGCAGTTTCTCCACCAAAAGCAACCCATCCCTAATCCCAAGCTTGCATTGAGTTTTGTTTTCGATCACACCCGCCTCACCTGGGTACATGATTAGCCATGCGTACAGGTCTGTGTGTTCCCGGCTTATACGGCGTGGAGGCTTTATAATGCCGGGAACACACAGGCCTGTACGCAGGGCTAGGTACACGATGTGCTCAGCTGCGCTTCTAAACTTACGAAAAACCTACTTTTGGGAGTGGGTTTGAGGCACGGAGGCCGTAAGCGACGTATATGGTCTAGGCAACTGTCCTTGCGATGTACTCACTTTTGATTCGAAGTGCGAATCGACTGATACAAATAATTACACGATGCATAGAGAATAACAACATTCGAACATATCTTGTGTGTCGAGAGGTGACTCCACTCGCGAGCAGTACATCAATGACAGCACTCGCCGGCGCGGTGTCACGATGTCATGTCACCGATGCTAGTCCGAGTGCGATGTTTCCAAGTTCAACAAGTGATCATGTCATATTTGTAAAACGAACCACGTTATGGCAAGAAAATGCCCTAAAAATCTTGAAAGTTGACGAAGATTTGCCAACAGAAAATGCATTAGTCTGTACCTGTTTCACTATCACCACAGCAATCTGACATCGTTTTAGTTTAACCATTGACCCTATTGCGTCTATGGTTTTATTTGTTTCACAGTCCGTGTCATGGATACTAAAATTAAACTTACAAGCAAATGACCTGCTTAGTTTCACTATTTGACAGTAGATTGTAAGACGTGCATTTGTTTACGCGCGTGTGCTTCTCGATATCCATTGTGCTGAAGTTGGTGTGTAGTCACAGGCCGTTCACGTTCCAGCTGTACTTTGATGGTTGACGTATGCGTAGTAATATTGGTCATGTGCTTGGGTTCAATAATGGCGGTTGGTTCAAATCGCGCGGACGCCCTTACCAACATTGAACCTTGCCGTAAACAGCAGAAGGTGGTTTTACATATCCTTGAAGCCGTCCATAGTCACAATTTAGGTCTCCTATTGATTTGACCAGGGATTTCAGTCATCGAAAAAATGAAAAAAAAGTCAAAAGATACAAATAATGTCCCTTTAAGTTTTGTCCTTTTCTATGTGTTCCAAGTTTTCGCACATTGCTGTTTTATGACTTGTGTTCTTATATACGGGCTAAATTGTTTGTTGCATGTGTGTTGGGGACACTGGTGTGTTCTTTGATTTTTCGTTTGTTCACTGGTGTTCTAGTTGCGTAATTCGTGTGGCGAACTGTGTTTGCGATCACGAGTGACGCGTGGTTTGCGATGTGACTAGAGATTACCCTTTGTTTTTAGCAACGTTCGATTAATCTTGTTAAGTGTATTGACCTTTGAAACAAAGTTATTTTTATAGTGTTGCAAGTTCTTATTGTATCTTAGTGTTTCGCCTTTGATCAGGCTTTTAAGTGTAGATTACGTGTGCCATGATTTTGTATGTAGGAATTCAAATGTGTCGATTTGTATTTTTAGTTGTATGTGGAGTCCATCGAGAATTGTGTTTGATATTGTCTTTTTTGTTCGTGTCGCATTATGTATTGGATTCTCATTCAATCTCCTAATCAATGTGTTTTCGTCCTGTACGAGATGAACTCTGTGAGGACAATTTAGTGTTGGGATGAATTTCAACCCTTTGCAACGTACGTGTATTGATTTCTCCCGTTGTTAACTTGTGTGATGATAGATTGATGATAGATTCTTGGTGAATCTAAGATTCGTGTTGTTATTTATGTTTATGCTATGTTCGGCATTTTACAGCGTTTCATTGTGTTTGAGATCTTATGGTGTCTCCTTTTGTACCGTGTTTTTCTGGCGTTTTTGTGTTTGTTGTATTTCCTGTTTCTGTGTTTGGTGACACAATTTTGTGTAAATTTGTATAATCCTGGCTTTCTTGATTTGAATGATAGAGAAAAGTTCATGTATATCTTTACTCACAAAGATAAACTACCTCTTGCCAAATTTATTTCTTGTACGTTAGTTCCTCCCCCCAGCAGCAGCTTCATCCAGTGTTCGCTGAGTTTTGTAATTTTTGCCTTACCGCACTTCTTGAGTGTGTTGTTGAGCAATAAAGTAAAGTAAAGTAAAGTAAAGTATATTGCCATTGTATTACGGTAGTTCTCCAGTGTTTTGCAAAATTAGCAACAATGTCCCGCAAAAATACCGGACATGGGTCACAGGGACGCACTAAAATCAGGGCTAGAATTGTAAGTCCAGCGTCCACAGAGAGACTACTTTTTAGCTACCAAATTACATACTTGATAGCCCGTACAGTTATTGCTTCTCTATTGAGACAATGAAACATTTAAAATTAGTCTATTTTTTTCGTCACAATGTAAACACTATTGGAAAATCAGTTAGTCTGTTACAGTCTACGATTCGTGGTATGAGCAAGGCGATGTGCGTCCACTGGGCCCTGCAGCCTTGGGGACAGACTTAAATACCAGGCCACGTACGATCCCGATAACCAGACAAAGATTTCGGAAACGGAAGGCTTGTAAAAAGAACAACAAACTTTTCACAAAGCAAATTTTATTGACCACCAACTTTGAATGAAACGTTTACTTGTAAATATATGCTAGTACAGTGAAGTACGAAGAATCAAATTTTCAGTCACTAGTCTATACTAGCCCGGGCACATGGCATCAAACTGAATTGACTGTACCGGTACGTGTATTTTGGTGTACTGGAAGCTCATGACTTCACCTAAAAATATCATCAACCCCACAATTTTGTTGAAACACTATATCCCTGACTTTCAAAGTAGTAATTTGCCTCAAATTTCCCCAGAAGGAATCTCATACAACTCTCCGATCGTCTGCAAGCCATAGAGATCGAGGTCACCATGCTGAATTCCTTATATAGTCAAGACCCCCTAGCTCGATTGTAGCTGATCTTAACAAGAACCACCTAGCTTGTCAAAACAGCTTTATGGCAATGTGTTACCATGAGGATCAAGGAGTTCTGTCAGATATTTGTGTTTTTAAACTATCTTTTTGCAATTTTCAGGGAAAATTGTCAGTCATTGGAGCAATTATAAAAAAGAAGAGAACTTTATAGCAGTAATAAAAAAAACAGGTTACAATGTGCATCAAACTATTGTCTTCAACCACTTCTAGTTCTGGAGTCATAGTGTAATGAAACATCTTCTTTATTTCTGTTAAACACATGTAATGCAGTCACTGGCAAGAATCCCCATAAAAGAAAAATGCGCATGAAATTGATTTTATCATGATGATGTCTTGTTTTACAATTCAAAGCTGTAAATACAACCAGTTAAAATGACTTTGTCACAAACCATTGTAGGAGACGTCCAGCAATCTTAATTTTAAAATGAATGTATGTATTCATGATATCAAATTTTCGATGGAAAACAACAGCCCTACATGTTTACAATACCTTTCTGCCTTGGTTACTTGACTTTGCTTTGCGTTCTTCGCTCACACATTGACCCCTATTGTAACTCAGTGTCCCCCTATTTTAACAATCATGGGACACTGTGTCCCACCTTTACAATTCCTGGGCAAAACACTGGTTCTCTTGTTGGAGAAGACCTTTTGGTATGGGTTTGAAAAGACGGCCGTTTCAGCTCGTATTCGAGGGCTTAATTCAACCTGAAAGAAACTCTATTTGTCTGATGAGTTGAGATCACTAATAGTCACCGTACTTGTTGTACAATTGGTACAAAGCATTTTACAGTGTACATGGCAATGTCTAAACATCTAGTAAGTGTCAGTAAATTGACTCACTGTTCAGTCTGTGAAGAAAATGTATGTTTCTTGAGTCTCAAACCAGTGACATTTTTATAAAGTCACTTGTGATAATCTTACAGAAATATTTGAACTGAATTCACAGATGAAATTAGACATATATTTTAATTCTCATGAGAAAGGTAAAAGATACAGAGAATGGTAAAAGATACAGACAAATCATGACAAGCAATTATAATTTTTACGAAACACGCGTACGAATGCACATGTTGATTTTTTTAGACAGTAAGATCAAATATGGCTGCGTATTAGCCACTTTGTTACGATTTTTCATGCACAGAGCCATATCTCAGACATATTTCCACCAGTATCATTCAAAGTTGGTACAAGGACATTGACCTATGTATACATATGCACGTCAATTTGTTTCACGGCATATAGCAGTATTATGTGAATTATTGAAGTTTCATAATTAGGCTAATATGTCAAGAAATACTGCATCAAATTTCATGAAAGTTGGTAGAGATGTTAAGCTCACATTGCTTTAATAGTGAAAAAGACATTTATCAGTGTCATGTTAATTAATTTGTAATTGCATTTGTAATGAACTTTCCTAATTAGAGTGATATATCCACAAATTCTGCGTCAAATTTGATGAAACTTGGTACAGATGTTGATCTCATATTGTTGTAAATACTGCATCAAACTTTGTGAAATATGGTACCGGTGATAATCTGTCAGTGTTAGGATAGTATGCAAAAATGTTTGGCAAACCCTGTCGATTAATTACTAATTGACTCTTTAATGACCTTTTTAGTCTCCACGGACGAAGTCCGGGGGGGGACTTATAGATTGGGTCATGTCCGTCCGTCTGTCCGTGCGTCGTGCGTGCGTCCGTTCACGCAGATATCTCAGACATGCCCTAGTCAATTTCTTTCAAACTTTCCACAAGGATATTACCCTTCCCTATACATATACACATCGATTTGTTTCACAATGCGATCAATTTGGTCGTGTTATAAGACGTTTTAGTTTACACCTCCTTAGACTCCCATGTATAAGGCAGTTCTCCATAGACTTCAATGTATAAGGCAGTTCTCCATAGACTCCCATGTATAAGGCCAAGAAAAAAAAATTTAGTTTTTCATCGTATTGATATTGCAAAAAGGATGTAGTGACATAGTTTTTAGTCCCAACGGATAAAGTCTAGGGGCTTATAGATTGGGTCATGTCCGTCCGTCCGTCCATCCTTGAGTCCATCCGTTCACGCAGATATCTCAGACATGCCATGGTCAATTTCTTTCAAACTTTGCACAAGGATAGTTTCAACCGATTTTATTCAAAGTTGGTACAAGGACATTGACCTATGTCATGCGTATGAACATTGATTTGTTTTGTGATACTATCCAATATGGCCGGATGGCAGCCATTTTGTTATGATTTTTCATGTACGGAGCCATAACTCAGGCACATCTCAACCGATTTTATTTAAAGTTGGTACAAGGACATTGACCTATATCATAGATATTCACTTCAATTTGTTTCACGATATGATCCAATACGGCCGCATGGCGGCCATTTTGTTACTATTTTCAATGTATAGAGCCATAACTCAGGCATGTTTCAACCGATTTTATTCAAAGTTTGTACAAGGACATTAACCTATGTCATGCATATCCACATCGATTTGTTTTGTGATACAATCAAATATGGCCGTAGTGCAGCCATTTTGTTACGATTTTTTCATGTACGGAGCCATAACTCGGGCACATCTCAACCAATTTTATTCAAAGTTAGTACAAGGACATTAACCTATATCATAGATATCACTTCAATTTGTTTCACGATATTATCCAATACGGCCGCATGGCGGCCATTTTGTTTCTATTTTCAATGTATAGAGCCATAACTCAGGCATGTTCCAACCGATTTTATTCAAAGTTTGTACAAGGACATTGACCTATATTGACCTATATTGACATATTTCCACTAGAATCATTCAAAGTTGGCACAAGGACATTGATCTATGTCATACATATGCACATCAATTTGTTTAACGGCACATGTAGCAGTATCATGTCAATTATTGAATTTCGTAATTAGTCTGATATGTCAAGAAATACTGCATCAAATTTCATGAAACTTGGTACAGATGTTAAGCTCACATTACGTTAACAGTGAAAAGGACATTTATTAGTGTTAAGTCAATTAATGTGTAATTGCATATGTAATGAACTTTCCTAATTAGAGTGATAATCCACGAATACTGCGTTAAATTTGATGAAACTTGGTACAGATTTCGATCTCATAGTGTTTTAAATACAAATCAATGACACTTAAGTGGTATCATTTATATATATAAATTACTTGCTAGTTTGCATTTACATAAGTGATTTTTGTTTAAAGGGTTAAGTGTCCAAAGTACTGCATCAAACTTTATGATATATGGTACCGGTGATAATCTGTCAGTGTTAGGATAGGATGCAAAAATGTTTTGCAGCATCCTGTCGATTAAGTACTAATTGATTCATTTTAATGACCTTTTGTAATTAGTACGGCGGCTTACATTTGTTTTATTTGCTCACGTGTTGACACACGTGAGCATATGTCGCAGCGATGTCTGTCTGTCTGTATGTCTGTCTGTCTGTCTGTCTGTCTGTGTGCTCAATATCTCAAAAACGGCTCATCAGATCAGAATCAAATCTGGTACATAGATTCAGTTTGCAAATGGCAAGAACTGATTAGTTTTTGGTGGGTGTGGCTTGCTTACTTTTTGCTCATTTGCATAATTGAATATATTTTAGAAAAAACTGATATATATTGACAACGACTGCAAACAATTTGATGAGATTCGCTACAAATGTTGATCACACCAAGATATATCAGCTTTGAAAGATATTAGGGGTGCCGTAAAAGATAATTACTAATTGCATGTTTAATGAAATTTCCTAATTAGGAGTATATATCTGAATTTACTAAATCAAAATTGACGAAACTTGGTATGCATATTGAAGATACTATGATTTAACCTTATTGAAAGTCATTAAGCATTTTTACTTCATCCAAATCCTAATTTGGATATTTAATGAATTTTGAAATTAAGGATATATATTTGAAGTTACATGACCAAAATTGATGAAACTTGCTATGTACATTAAAGATACTATGATAGAACATTATTAAATGTCATTCAGCATTTTTACTTCAGCCGATTCCTAATTTGCATATTTTATGAACTTTCCTAATTAGGGGTATTTATCTGAATTGACGATGAAACTGGCTATGTACATTAAAGATACTATGATAGAACATTATTGAAAGTCACTAAGCATTTAAACTTTAGCCAATTCCTTATTTGCATATTTAATGAACTGTCATAATCAGGGATATTTATCTGTATTGACGAAACCAAAATTGACAAAACTTGGTATGTACATTATAGATGCTACGATACGACATTATTGAAAGTCATTAAGCATTTTTACTTCATCCAGCTCCTAATTTGCATATTTAATGAATTTTTGAAATTAGGATATATATTTGAATTTACATGACCAAAATTGATGAAACTTGCTATGTACATTAAAGATACTGTTATGTAGGCTAACATTATTGAAAGGCATTAAGCATTTTTGCTTTAGCCAATTCCTAATGTGTGTATTTAATTAACTTTCCTAATTAGGGATACATACTTGGATTTATTTGATCAAAGTTGGCATAACATGCTATGTACATTGATGATTATACCAGGTTATACCAATATTGGAAGTCATTTCGCACTTAAGTTTTCATGTCAGCTAATTTATAGTTTGCATATCTAATGAGCTTTCAACGTTTGGAATATATAGTTTGAAGGACTTGAACAAAGGCAATTACACTTGCTATATAAAGTGGTGATACAATGATAGCAGTCAAAGAAATTAATTATTTTTATTTCAGCTAATTACATATTTGAATCTGTGGTGAATATTGTTTATTATGTTGATCATAATTATTTCAATGAAGTTGCAAACATGTGGCAAAGGTTCAAATTTACACATAACTGCAATATATAATGAAACACGTGAGCATTTACAGTTCATATCTGGTGTTTTCACCACCATGGAACTCATTTTTGACCATTAAGCCCCATCTGTATCGCAGTATTTTAAATCACAGACCTAATTAATGAAGAGGACTCTTTCCTCTCAGAGGACTTGTATTTAAAGTACAAGCGGGGACTGTGTCATTGTCAATGACGTGTTGTAATTAGGATGACGGCCTACATTGGTTATGTGTTTTCACCACCATGGAACTCATTCTTGGCCATTGAGCCCCATCTGTTTGGCAGTATTTTTATCACAGACCTAATTAATGAAGATGACTGTATCCTCTCTAAGGACTTGTAATGAAAGTACCCATTAACAAGTGGGGACTGTGTCATCAACGATTACTTGTTTTCATAAGTATCCGTCCCGTCAAAAAGCAGTTTCAGTGTTCAGAAATATTCTGGGAAATAAAAATGATGAGTTGCATGATTTCATTCTCTGAAGTTACTCACTGTAAATCTGAACAAAAGTATAATAATTTGCCACATGAACATCTTGACTTGGTAACTCTGAGGCTTGTCTTATTGTAAATCGAGCTCACTGAGGGCAATGAACAATTCCTATTACTTACATATTAGAGATATAGCAAGTTTTGTCAGGGAAATTATTTAACAGTTACCTGTACTGAGACTACTAGAACCTTGAAAAGTTAAATAATACTTTAATGTGAAATTCCAATATCATAATTGTTGTCCACATCTGAACTTTCAAATACCTATTTGAATCAAGTACATTTGTATCAATTATCAAACACCTATAAAAGCACAAATCAATTTAGTTTAGCATTGTAAAGAAATTATTCTCAGTTTTCTCATAGACTCCAATGTATAGTGAATCAACATTTCGGTGAAATTCCAAAATCCAATTTCTAGCACACATATAACCTTTAACCTTTAACTAAGTACTTTAAAATGAATTATCAAATGTCTATAAATACATAGATTTTGATAGTTTGTATTGGAAAAAAATATTCATAGTTTCCTCATAGACATCCATGTACAGTGAATCTAAATTTTGGTAAAATTCCAAAATCCAATTTCTGGCGAACACATCCATTTCTTACCACCCTAGTCTAATCAAGTACATTAATATTAATAATCGAGAGTACATAAATACACAGGTTTACCTATTTTTGTTTTGAAAAAAAATATTCATACTTTCCTCATAGACTCCCATGTATAGTGGATGAACATTTTCAGTGAAATTCCATAATCAGATTTCTTGTACACATAATATGCACCTTGAACCATCATATTCTAATCAAGTACTATTATGTTAATTATTGAACGTCTGTATATGCACAAGTATAGCAAGTTTTTCATTGAAAAAAAAAGATTCACAATTTTATCGACTCCTATGTATAGTGGGATGGACATTTTTGGTGAAATTTTGAAGTCAAACTTTTTGTCCACATACCAGTTGTAACAACCTTATTTCATTTAAGTACATTTATGTAAATTATCAAATATCTATAAATGCATAGACATAGTTTTGCACTGAAAAAGTATTACATATTTTCTCATAGATTACCATGTATAGTGAATCAACATTATCAACAGCTGATTTTCAATTAAATTCAAATATCAAATTTTGTACACACGCTTGCACAAAAATATTGCGATCCACTTGTAATTCTGTCCAACCCTTTGAAGGGTAATTTCAAATTATAGCAAGTCAGAAGGGGAAATATGAGCATTGACATCTTGTGAGTTTGTATGGAAGGTCATTTGAAAAAAATCTAAGATCTTTTTTTTTGGATTCTATCCCTCCATATCCCCCCAGGTGTTTGTGTTTGCAGCTTTAATCAATCAATATGTGTGTGTGTGTGTGGGGGGGGGTCATGACATTTTTGTCATCTTAAAAGGGGGGTGTTCATATTTTTTTGTACAATGGGTAGGGGTTCACTTATTTTGACTGATGCGCTGGAAGAATTTGCCGGCCCACCCACGGCTATAATAACTGAACGCTCCCTAATCCACACTGCTGCGAGGCGAATAAGAAATTTAGATTCCTTATTCGCGCTGCTGCGGGGCGAATAATACTCCTCGATCAGTGTATTTGAGGACATGATTGAGCAGTATTTCCCGGCTAAAAATTTCCATTCAGCAGAAAGTATTCGCATGATTCGACCCCGTTGTAAATGACCGTAGCTGAGGGGCCTTTTCTGTGTGTGCGCCATTTGTGTGGAACTCATTGCCACCAGATATCTGTACTGCAAGAAATCTTGAATCTTTAAACGTTGGTTGAAAACCTATCATTTTAACAAGTACTTCTTTTGACCTTTTGTAATGTTGCAGTTCATTATTTACTCGGATTGCTATGTGTTTAGTTTCTCGAACTGCTGTTGTTCTTCGATCGTTTTCCTGTGACGTATATGTAGTGCCCTTTTTGAAACCTTACATCATTAACATTTGATCACATAATTGAAGACAACCAGAGACAGAGAGACAGAGATTGCTGTATTTTTAATTGATTGATGATTGTCACATTTTCAGGAAGAGACTTCGATTATTCATGTGGAAGATACAAATGTTGGAAATTCAAAATCCCATCAACACGTCCGAGTCAAAGATTTGCGGAAAGGGGTCATGATAGAAGTTAAAAGTATTAATATCGTTTTCACGTACATGTCCAGTCATCATTAAGAAGATAGAACTTGTTTGATACATCATCGCTGTTTACTTTCATCTGGCATAACAATGCCGCCAAAACTTGCAAAAGCAGCAGGAGAGGGGGAAAAAGGCACAGGCTTACGAGCAAAATTTAAGCAGCTGGTCACACCGAAAAATAAAGAAAAATCAGAAACATCCATCTGTAAACGATGTGATGAGTTAGAAAGAGAAAACAAAAAGTTCAAAGATGAAAACGAGCGGATGGGAAATGACAATCATAAATTGTCTACCGATTGCCAAGAGTATGAAAGTAAATTGAAGAAAAACAAATTTAAGATAAATGAACAGCAACAAGAAATAAGGAACCTAAACATGCACAATGCTCGACACAAGAAAGATGCAGAGAGATGGAAGAAAGAACTGCAGAAGGCACAAAATGCAACTATTGAGAAGGAAAGGGAACTGATGAAAGCACATGATACGATAAAGGAGACACAGGAACGCCAAAAGGTACAGTTAAATGCTGTTCGAAAGAAGCAAGCACGGGAAACAAAAGCTAAGTGCAGCAAAGTTCTGGAATTATGTGAAGACGATTTGAAGACAAGTAGAAAAAAAACCGAAAGAATAGAGAAAAGTCTTCAAGTCGCAAACAACACTATAGAGTCTCAAAGGAAAGAGCTTGAAAAATATAAAGAAATTGAAAAAGAACTTAAACAAGTTATATCTAAACTTCAAAACTGTGTGAATGAAATTGAACAACAAAGCAAAACAACAGTACGCGAAAACGGAACAAGTTCACAAGTGGGAGACGTGAAAAAGAAAAAAAAGAATGTTCACACACAAGTGAAGAAAAACCAAAGGAAACGAAGTGAAAGACTGATTGAAACATTAAAGAGTCCTAGGCTTACTGTCACTGATAAATTGAAAACATCCGTGCACACTACAACAGATCTGAACAGGGCAAGGATGGATGAAATTTATGCAGCAGTTGGAAAAGAGACAAAAGGAAACGTGAGCCATCTTCAGACAGTGAACGCTGACACAACCAGCGAAGAGCACAAAAAAGTACAACAGTTACGTTGTGAAGGGGTTGAACCTGAAGAAAAGCAGGAGACGACCGTCAAAACTCAGAAGTGGAAGGAGGACCGACTATCAGTAAGTGTTGCCACCAAATATTGTTTCCTATTTCGATAAATAATCGCAAATGTCAACAAAAAGACACACATTTGTTACATTCAATGTGTCTTGAAATGTTTGATGGACTGTAAGGCAAAGTTTTTTGGAAACCCTGGCCCTCCCTCACGAAGCATGTGTCACCAATTAACGTATGCCATGTTGCACCAATTAACTGTAATAAATAATATTCATTTGCTCCAATTTTCACAGAACGCTGAGTCATCACCACATAAATCCTTCATTACTAACGACGAACCATCATCACTTACACCACCAAGACCAGAGGCTGGCCAAAATGCTTTACAGCGTGCCAAAGATACGACGATACTTCCACAAAGTGCCAACACATTACAGAAGCAGGCTGACGATAAAGACAATACGAAGTTATTAAACAAAGGAGAGATACAAGCTCACAACTCCACACAGAGATGCAACAAAAATGAATCGGCCCAAATATCGGTGGGTGAAGGACTCACCAAAGCGGGATCAACCGTAAGTAGCCTCCCAATCAAACCATACAAGCATGATATTGATTTCTAATTCTGTTCTTGGTGTAAAGTCTTGTGTGCATGTTGTAGAGAGCTTTGCCTCACAGTCCAGTCAACACGTTCAATGTTCGATGTGGTTTTATACAGATGAGAGTTGTGTGATTGAATAACATCTGAACTGATCAGTGATTTAGTGTTTAAATCTTCTGGGAAATCATAGATTTCTTGTAACTCTAATGTGCGATTTTGACCCGACGAGTGTAGAGCAGCATTCTTTTGCTCTGGTTCACCATTGGAAGAGGGTGTGAGATTAGCAATGCATAATCGGGGAAAATGAGAGAATGGTGCACATGTTTCTGAGGGCGCTGTAACCCATAAGCGTGGCAGATAGACATTTCCACCATACTCCCCCAACAGGCAGAATAATATCCCATATACGACTTCACACTATAGGACCAAAATGTTCAGGAGTCTTGGCCTCTTCAATATTGTACCAATAAGGGAGCCGTCATTATTTACGGTCTTTGGGTCGAAGGAATTACATTAGAAACTCCGACATTTCGAGTAACCCCCAAGCCAACCAGAATTAATTTTAGTACCCCTCTCTGACGCAGTAATTTTGACCGAACTCACCTTAATTTGGAAAAAATAATATCAATAAATATATTTGTATCATTTACGGACACAGTTATTGTAAAGACCTTTCAAACTCGTCTTACCCACCAGATTACCATCATTTGTCTCATGGCGGCTGAGAAAGATGAAACCCAGCGTTTCTTCTGCATGTTCATTGAAAGGGGCACTTTGCACTCCATTCATTAAAATTAGGGGGCAGACTTAACATTTTAGGGGCCAGTGTTAACGTTGATTTTGCCTTCCCAGGAAGTGCTGTATTCCCCAATATCATTACAATCGTCACCAAGTTAAGTTCAACTGCGTCGTGTATCATAGTATGTCGCATACAGCACCCTTACTATCATCGACATAATGATGTTTGTCAGCTTGTGATGTGCTCGGCTGCTCTCCATCCTCTGTCGATTTGTCACCTACAGGTTTCCCCGACTCAGAATTTGACGTATTTGTTCCCTTGGGCACGATTTTGTCCGACTTTTGGGGTTCAAATCCATGAAAATATGCGGTGATCAAACGATTACTTTTCATTGCGATCGAGATCCATCGTCACTGCAGCGTGTCTACATAATTCTCCAGCTGTGCTTTCAAACTTTACCACTACCAAAACATTAACATAGAAGTGCAGTATTATCCATGGAGACTAAACCACAACTACGTCGTTGGCTGTTCTTTTCGATGCGTATACTCCACACTATAGACGTCAACAAAGTTGAATGACAGGCGATATTTTGTCTTTTCCGGGGAGCATTATGATAAGAAACAACGACAAACTCACAGGTCACTATACTATGCACTTTGGTCAACATCGTATGGAAGTCTTTGCTTGCTGTGCTTAAGTGCGCGATTTCCGCGCTGTCAGTAATTTATTTTCAGGGCAGACAATGGGCCATTATGCATTCGATGGCTCGAGATGCGCAATTTGCGCAATTGCGGCAGTTCAGAGAAAACACTGGAAACCAAGTCAAATCAAAACATAGATACGTGCAGAGAAAACGAACAAAAGGGTGAACTCAGCAGTTAACGTTTAAACAAAATTTATTACAAAAATAAAACTAATTGCAAGTCAGGGATAGAGTACAAGCTTTAAAATTGTACAGACTACTTATCTCAGCTGGGACGGCAAAGCTCCAGTCTCAGAGTTGTAACAGTCAGTCGGATGAATGAACAGTCCTTCGGCTTGCAGGCTTGTAGTTGCACAAAGTCCACAGTATAAATCCAGCGTTGGCAGTGAAGGTCTTGAAAAGTCTTGAGAATGACTACTGCTGGAGTTTAGTAACACACAAGAGACACGATCCCAAAAGTCTGACTGGAAGCTGAGCACGTCCCTTTTATAAAGGCATATAAGAACAATCTAGAACTTTTTGACATGCTAATTACTGTTCTAAAATTATCTCTCTTACACAACTAATCAACTTTCCAGAACATTCCAAACATGACTAATTGAATTCAAGGTTGTGAGGTCATTAAGGGCAGTGACCTTGAGAATGTTCTAGACTAATTGAACTCAGGTCATGATGAGTGTGGGGGAAATGACCTACATAACACACCCCCTCTTCAAAAAAAGAAAATTTTTCAAAGAAAAATCTTTCTTTTACAAATGTAATCTTAAAGAGGATTTAAGTACTCAAATTTTGTTTTACTCTAAAGTAAAATTTCTTGAAAGTGAACAACAATAAACTCTAAATACGAGAGAGACAGTCTGCAATTAAATTGTCTCTGCCTTTGATATGTCTAATGTCAAGATTAAACTCCTGTAACATTAAACTCCATCTTAGCAATCTCTGATTTTTGCCTTTAATTTCTGTAGAAATACAAGAGGGTTGTGATCAATATAAACCACTATTGGCTGATTTGAAGAAGTAACATAAACTTCAAAATGCTGTAAAGCTAATATCAAAGATAAACACTCTTTTTCAATTGTAGAGTAGTTTCTCTGGGATTTGTTAAATTTGCGTGAAAAATAGCAAACAGGATGATCTACACCATGACTATCCTCTTGCAATAAAACAGCACCAGCAGCCGTATCACTAGCATCCACAGCTAATTTGAATGGCAAAGTGAAATCTGGTGCAGACAACACTGGAGCACTTTGCAGTATGGCTTTAAGTGTATCAAATGCCTGTTGGCATTGCTCTGACCAAACAAACTTTACTTTCTTTTAAGTAAGTTAGTCAAAGGCTCAGTAATTGCGGAGAAATTTGGACAGAATTTTCTGTAGTAACCAGCCATACCGAGAAAGCGCATCAGTTGTCGTTTGCAGTTTGGTATGGGAAAACTTGAAATGGCACTGATTTTGGCATCAACAGGTTTTACCTCACCCTGTCCTACAGTATGTCCGAGGTAAGTCACCCTCGCCCAACCAAACTCAGATTTGGCAAGGTTGACAGTCAACATTGCTTTACTTAGTCTCTCAAAGAACTTCCGCATGAGCTTGATGTGTTCCTCCCAGGTGTCAGTATACAGGACGACATCGTCAACGTAGGCTGCACACCCATCTAGCCCGGATATGACGTCGTTGATCATCCGTTGGAACGTTGCCGGAGAGTTCTTCATTCCGAATGGCATCACCTTGTACTGGAACAATCCGTCTGGTGTAACAAAGGCGGATATTTCACGAGCACGATCCGTCAGAGGGACTTGCCAAAATCCCTTCAGTAGGTCAAATTCGTCACATACTTGGCTTTTCCCACTCGGTCGATGCAGTCATCAATCCTCGGGATTGGGAAAGTGTCTGTCTTTGTTAAAGTGTTGACCTTTCTAAAGTCTGTGCACATACGATAACTGTGATCTGATTTGGGAACAAGTATGCACGGCGAACTCCAGTTACTTTTACTGGGTTCAATAAAGTCATTGTCCAGCAGGTATTTGACTTCTTCCTGGAGATATTTTGCTTTTGTTGGATTCAGTCTGTATGGATGTTGTTTTACAGGCTTACTGTCCCCAACATCAACGTCGTGATAGATGACGTTTGTCCTCGTTGGAACATCTTGAAACAGGTGTTTATATTCATGGAGCAGTTCTTTCACCTGTTGTTGTTGTTCTGGCTGGAGGTGTGCCAACTTTGTAGACTCCAGCTTCTCCAGGATTTCTGAGTTCTGAAGCTTGACCGAGCCCAGCTTTGAGTTTAGAGTATTTTCACTCAAGTCAGTTTCAGTATCACTATCTTCATAATGGTTTGAACTGACTGACTGCACTGACAGGCTGAGTTATAGTAGGATTATCCCTATCCAAATATGGCTTAAGCATATTTATGTGACATAGCTGTTTTTGTTTTCGCCTGTCAGGTGTTATTATGATGTATTTAAATCACTCAATTTCTTATCAATTAGGTATGGCCCAAAGTAACGAGCATGGAGTGGTTTGCCAGGAATTGGAAGTAGAACAAGAACTTTTTGACCTGGTTCAAACTTCCGTTTTGAGGTGCTTTATCATATTTGGTTTTCATTGACTGCTGAGATGACTCAAGATTTACTCTGGCTAATTCACATGCTTTAGAGAGTTTCGTACGAAAATCTGACACATATTGCAAAATATTCAGACAATCATCATCGTCTGATAGGAATTTCTCTTTAACGAGCTTAAGTGGGCCACGGACTGTATGTCCAAATACAAGCTCAAATGGGCTAAAACCAAGAGACTCTTGAATTGACTCTCTAACAGCAAAGAGCAGAAAATGAATTCCTTCATCCCACTGCTTCTCTGTGTCAAAACAGTAGGTCCTAATCATGTTTTTCAAAGTTTGATGAAATCGCTCAAGAGCACCCTGACTTTCTGGATGATAGGCGGATGACCTATACTGTTTAATGCCTAGCTGATCCATTGCTTGTTGAAAAATACCAGACATAAAGTTGGAGCCTTGATCGGACTGGACACATTTAGGGAGGCCAAATAAAGTGAAAAATTTGACTAAAGCTTTCACTATAGTCTTTGTCTTTATATTTCTCAGTGGTATGGCTTCTGGGAACCGAGTTGATGTACACATTATTGTCAGCATGTACTCATTTCCTGATCTTGTTTTTGGTAGGGGCCCAACACAGTCTATTAGTATCCTACTAAATGGTTCTTGAAATGCAGGAATTGGCTGTAAAGGGGCCTTTGGAATGGTTTGATTCGGCTTTCCTACCATTTGACATGTGTGACAAGTTTTACAGAAATGTGCTACATCCTGCCTGAGATTAGGCCAATAAAGTGACTGAGAATTTTATGATAAGTTTTCCTGACTCCTAAGTGACCAGCCCAGGGAGTTTCATGGGCCAGGCGCAATATTTCAGCACGGTAGGGCTTTGGAACCACAATTTGATGTTTTATAGCCCAATCGTCATCAACCAAAACGTCTGGAGGTCTCCATTTACGCATGAGAATACCAGACTTTGTATAATAGGAAACAGAGCTATCTGAAGTTTTACCTTCATCATCTAACCTGTCAAACAAAGACAAAATATCTGGGTCTTTGTGTTGTTCTGCAATGAGATTTGATCTAGAAAATGTCTGACTTTGGTCAGCAGAAGTTTTACTGGAAGTTTCAAATCCACGAGGGATAACGGAATGATCCGTGTCAAACACCTGACTGAGAAAGGTGTCATTTAAGTCAACATCTGTGACATTATTTTTGAGAGTATTTTGATTCTCGGAAGTTTTCTTTGACATGGCTCGAGTAATAGCACATGAAGGAAATAAATCGGGTATCTCTTGTTCAATTGGCTCTGGATCCTGATCTAAACTAGGATATCAGTCACAAGTGGATTAGTGATGACCTTGTCCCCAGCAAGGTCGTTTCCAAGAAGAAGGTGAATCCCTTCGAAAGGCAAAAAAGGCCTAATACCTAAAGTCACAGGTCCAGAAACAAAGTCCGAAGACAAATAGACATTATGGAGAGGAACAGGAATGTAGTCATTACAATCTACCCCCTTAATAAGAACTTTAGAACCTGAAAATGACTTTTCAGAAAACGGCAGGGTATCTGCCAACAAAAGAGACTGGGAAGCCCGGTATCTCTTAAAATTTTGACAGGGGTAGTGGAAGAAAAATCACTAGAAAGTGATATAAAACCATCATGAATAATTGGTTTGAAAATACCCATAATGCTATCTTGAGAAGAATTGACCTTGACCTCATTAATTGGGGATAAGAGGGGTTTAACCTCAGAAAATGTGTTCACACATTATTAGACTCTAATTGAGTTGATGAAGAAATAAAGCCGGTGGGCTTAGATCCACTTTGACCACTTTGACCTTCACGTTTTCTTCTCAATTTGAAACACTCTGACATTAAATGGCCGTCTTTCTTACAATAATTACAAGAAAGTGTACCAAACTGTTTGTCAGAAGGAGATTGAGACTTGGGATCTGATGATGTGGGAGTGTTACTTGAATTTGTGAACTGTTGTCATTTGATTTCCTACTCTCCTTTGAAAAATTCTTGGATGAAAAGGAGGAGTTAAATTTACCTGCATTGTTTCTGTAGGAAAGAACTGGGATGGTTTGCTGAGAAATGAAGATTTGTGGGTCAATGAATAATCATCGGCCAAACGTGCAGCAACCTCCAATGTATCTGCCTTTTGTTCATTGATAAACGTCTTGATGTCACTCCGGATGCACCTTTTAAATTCCTCAATCAAAACAAGTTGTCGTAATTTGTCATAATTCTGACTGACCTTTTCAGAAGAACACCAACGATCAAACAGTTGTTCTTTTGTTCGAGCAAATTCAACATAAGTTTGATCTTTCACCTTCTCACAATCCCTAAATTTCTGACGGTACGCTTCAGGCACCAACTCATAACCCTTGAGAATTAATTCCTTCACAGAATCATAATTTGAAGCCTGCTCTACTGACAACTGAATGTAAATTTCTCTGGCTTTACCCACCAAAGCACTCTGCAAAAGCATAGACCAGGACTCCTTAGGCCAATTCAGACTCTGAGCAATTTTCTCAAAATGGAGAAAATATTTGTCAACATCCTTTTCTTGGAAAGGGGGAACTAACCTGAAATGCTTAGTGATGTCAAACTTGTCTGAAGGGAAGAATTTTCCTGACTGTCCAAGCTCTAAACGTTTTATTTCTACCTGTAATCGCTGTTCTTCTAATCGCAATTCTTTTTCTCTCTGTCTTTCTTCCATTTCTAATCTTTCCTGCCTTTCTTTTTCTTTCTGTCTTTCTTCATTTGCAATTCTTTTTCTTTCATTTCCTTTTCTAATTCCAATTTCTTAAGCTCCAAATCTGCCTGTATTTCTAATTCTAATTTTTTGAGTTCAAAGGAAGACTCAGGCTCATAATCTTTTAAGGCAGACTCCTCAAAATGGCCAGAATTAACTAAATGTTTTGCAATCTTGAACTGTATTGCCGCTTGCGCATAGATCTTTTGACATCTACTTTAAGGAAATTTGCCAGTGCTATGAGGTTGTCTTTTCTGAGGGAATTAAATGTGTCCTGATCAAGGTCATCCATAAATTCGTCTGGCTTGAATTCCGCCATGATTGAATTTCGCTGAGTTCACAGTGTAAAGTAGTTTTGAAAAGGTAGGCAAAATGTTGTCAAACGGCTCAAAATATTCGTCTCCCGGACGAGCCCCCAATTTGTTACGTGCAGAGAAAACGAACAAAAGGGTGAACTCAGCAGTTAACGTTTAAACAAAATTTATTACAAAAATAAAACTAATTGCTAAGTCAGGGATAGAGTACAAGCTTTAAAAGTGTACAGACTACTTATCTCAGCTGGGACGGCAAAGCTCCAGTCTCAGAGTTGTAACAGTCAGTCGGATGAATGAACAGTCCTTCGGCTTGCAGGCTTGTAGTTGCACAAAGTCCACAGTATAAATCCAGCGTTGGCAGTGAAGGTCTTGAAAAGTCTTGAGAATGACTACTGCTGGAGTTTAGTAACACACAAGAGACACGATCCCAAAAGTCTGACTGGAAGCTGAGCACGTCCCTTTTATAAAGGCATATAAGAACAATCTAGAACTTTTATTGACATGCTAATTACTGTTCTAAAATTATCTCTCTTACACAACTAATCAACTTTCCAGAACATTCCAAACATGACTAATTGAATTCAAGGTTGTGAGGTCATTAAGGGCAGTGACCTTGAGAATGTTCTAGACTAATTGAACTCAGGTCATGATGAGTGTGGGGGGAAATGACCTACATAACAATATAGATATAAAGGTTCACCCGATAACCAGTATCGAACCATACAGTATTGTTTAATTTGGACGGGTATGGTTAATTTCAAAATGGTTATTGAACTTAAGTCAATTAAAATATATATTTCTGTGATAATAAAAGGTGAATTCACACGCCTCAATTTTGTTCTAGATCCTGTGCATTTCTACCTTACTCCCCCAACAGGTAGAAATATGTTCCCATAACCTGAAAGTGTTACTTCATACTATAGGACCAAAATGCTTAGAACTGTTTCCATTTTAATTTGAGCCTTTCCAGTCGAGATTGAGCCTTTTTATTGTTTTGGCGATTTTTTTAAACAGACGATGTATTTGAAGTGTATTGATCAATTCTGTTGTGTGCGGAAAGCAGTTGCACACATTTATATTTGTGACTTGCAAATCGGGCAATTATATTTCATTCTATGAGGTCAGAGGTTTGAATATTCACTGACAAGTATTCAGTCTCCATACACATGGGGATGACTGGCTTGAACATTCAAGCGAATGCATGTGTCGTGATATGTGGCTTTGAAATTCAAGTAAGTACAGTCCACTCTCTGAGTTGGCTTGAACATTCAAGCGAATGTATGTATTGAGATATATGGCTTTAAAATTCAAGTAAGTACAGTCCACTCAGTGAGTTAGCTTGAACATTCAAGTGAATGTATGTATTGAGATACATTGACATTAAAGTAAGTACAGTCCACTCTGTGGGGTCGGAGGCTTAAACTTTCAAGTCTGAACATTGAAGAGCGACTTTAAAATCCAAGTTCAATTAATTATACTCATTAGATTTAATGCTATAAAATTAAAGCCACTATCTTCATGGCAATACTCATAGAGATCTGAGTCTTCAACATTCTGGTGATCAGAATTAATTTTGATTAGAGACTATAAAAAAGTCTACAAAAAGATTATCTTTGCCTGTAAAAAACAACTACCGAGATTTGTATCGCCATCTATATGAAATGAAGGGACTCCTCTTTTTTATCAATAAAACAAATGTTCACGTTCTAAGTACAATTACACATCTTTAGTAGATATAATATATTCAATAACATTAAAATCTTAAAAAATACCGCAATTATACGGTGTCGCTCACATTTGATCAAAATTGGTACATACCATGATACTACAGTATGGGTACCAAGATCAACAATAAATGTTGTTTCTATCTGTTCAGTGCAGGAAAATTCTACGTTGATGTTATGACAATGATTTCTGCACAGCACAACCAGAAAAACAACAAGAATGACAGAAGTTTGACATACTGCTACAGAGAAATTGATGTTTTGATCAAAAAAGGGCAAATATTGTCCTAAAAACACAAATATTGAAATTTCACCACATTTTTTGCAAACAGCTTCTCAGCTTGTCAAAAGATGATCTGCAACATTTCGCGAAATCTATCAGCAATATAAATCACTGGGCCATAAGTAGTTACAGCACGCAATCTTATTTGCGCTAGTGATATGGATGTACATTGTATCTCAGACAGCGTCTAACTAAAAAAAATTATAAATCTGAAAATTTACTTAGTAAAAAATATTAGCACAGCTTTTCTCATTTGGAAATTTTTTTTAGAAATTTACAGTTGTAAAAAAAAATGTTCACAATTTCATTGTGACCACCCCCTCCCAAGATCTAATGGTCCGTCCCTTAGTTTGAGCAGGTCTGTTAATATGTAACAGTTCATAAACAATGACAGGAAATGACTACAGGTCAGTGGAGTATCCTGTTTCAGCCATTGGTATGCGACCACTCATGAACATTTGCAGAATTTCCCTTTTTCTTACCTCATTTGCACATTTTTGACACTGATGTGTTCATTTGAACAAATTCACATCTCAACCCTTACATCTACCTGTACACCAAATACTGAGACGGTAGCTTTGGCGGTATGGGAGCCTTTGTGTGTGACGGACATACATCCGCACATACCCACAAATATACAGACATGCAAATCAATTCAGCTTATACGATAACCTCACATTGGTATACCAAATGTGAGTAAAAACGAGCTACTTGTACAACAATGATGTAACCAATGTAATTAACTTATTTCATTTGAAATAATCTGTCAAATGAAATTGTTGCCTAAAATACTGGAATAGGGTCTGGCTGAATTTAACAACAGCAAATAAAAGGCTTTTGAAAAGAGATTATTTGACGAAACAAGTCATATAATATGGAGAACACAAAATCGATTGTTTGCATCTTTGAACATCTATTTAATTTCATCACAACTCAGCCTCTTACCCGAGGTGTATCTTCCAGCAAATGCTATAAGAAGACATGCATCCGTTTTCCAGTGTTTGTAGTAGACGTACCGTATTGTCTCGTTCGCGATATCATACGCTGGTACGTCCAAAAATGATGCGATCGGAAGGAAGAGGTCACCCTTATTCATTACGTGAGGTCATGATATTGGTTGAGTAATTCCCTTCTTACTTGTCAAGGCACTTGAAAGGGACTTTGGTATGTGTATTATATCAGAAATATTTGGCGACATGTGTTGAAGTACTTAAACAATTCATTCTGAACGCCACCAGAACATTGCAAAATTTGTTACGATGTTAGCAGTTTTGAACAGCATATTACATAATAATATAATAGACACATCAGATAATGATCTCCTAAGGTTAATCAGCGTTGACATGTCAGTGAGATATTGTTCGTTTTATTTCTTCTTAAGCGTACGATGGTATTCTGCCACATTTTGTAAAGTTAAATGTAGAAATGACATGTACAATAGGCAAAGTACACACATCTCCATGTTGTTTCCATATTCCATGCAGTTGATCAATATATGACGTATATGTGATATCTGCTCCTTGAAGAACCTGAACCTTCCCAACAACTAGCTTCCTTTTGACAAATGCTGCAACCATGACATCGATGTTCAGTTGGAAATCTTGTCTGTTGTCTTTTGTGTTTATTTTGTATTTCCTTGAGTATTTCCCTGTGAATAAAATTTTTCCAAATGCTTGCCGTTTAATGAGTGTCAATTAAGGCAGAATAATAATAAATATATCTTAATATTAGCAATTATCATTAATTAATGAGGGGGAGGGGTTGTGACTATGATGTCTTCGCTAGGTTACTGGCTGCTTTACTTTGAGCTTGAATCCGATCAAAAGTCTACAAAAACTGACATCATGGCACTTTGCCCTTATCACTTTTGGAGAACTCTGTTAAGTATATTTGAGTCACTATGGGAAGTCAAACTGACAAGAGGCACGACCACGTTATTCCTCTGGGCAAGTATAAAAATGAAATAAAGCGGCCTAGTGCATTTACTGTTTTCACAGGCATAGCAGCTATGATGGATTTTGTTCCAGGCCTCTGTGTGTGTTTGATAAATTTGGTGCTCAATCTTTTCTGTTGAAAAAATTGCTGACGAAAATTTATTGTGTATATACCACACGTAATTGTATGAGACAAAGTGGAAACAAAATCACTGACGATTTATATTAAATTTGTACATTCATAAAACATGGGTCACCTTACAATTATCATTTTACTTGATAGGTTTAATTCAAACTGGCTGATTTGTAATGATTACTTTATTGACAAACACGGTTCAAAAGTTGTGAATTAGTAGTATCTGAATGTGCTCTGTCACATTATGACTTGTTAAAATTACCTCAGAACACATCCTCTCTTTCTGTAGCAGGTCTGCCATAGCAGCCATTTCTTCATCTGTTGTTGCAGGTGATTCTTGTTCCACTTGCTGATATTTCTGAAGTACTACAAATCGCCATATAGGCATATCACCTGGTTGTACGCATGTGGATCTTTCAATTTCATCAGAAGCTGTTCCCAGGACAATTGTTGAGTAGTTGTCAAATATTGGCTTGATTCCTCAATGCTCTTTTGTAATAATTCCATTTCTTCCAGTCAAATACTGGCTTCACAAATCCTGGACTGCCGGATGGCACCATGATTTCCCCAGCTGGTCCCTTTTGAATAACTCCAAACCACCCTCTGGGTTCCAAGAGGGAATATTCCCGTCTGACCATAATCTGTACTTCATCAGGACACTGCAATTTTCCTTAGTAAACCTATGAAAGACAGTATAATACAATGTGTATGATACTAAAAAATCACATGGAAATTCTATGGTTGATTGTACTAAATGTGTTTGGTAGATCGATCGACAAAGACGGAGGCTGAGTCAGACCATTTCAATCGACAAGGTATGAACATAATAAGGTAGGTTAGTTTATACAATCAGAAAGTTTACCTTCTTATTTACATTCTTTAAAGCCTACACCTGCCTTTTGTCTAAAATTGAGTGTGGTTCTTCGTAAGCGTATGGTTGGTTTTTCGACCGCATACACTTTCCGATATATCGAAATATGTTTACGAACTAAAGTATACATATTTATGATTGTCTCTTTATCCGGTCGAGTAGATTGAAATCGGAGAATTTTCGATGCAATATCAGTCGGAAGTTAGAGCTATAATAGAAACCATTTCAATTATTTTTTTCGAAGAAATTGGATTGTAGAATCAACAGGGGTGTCCAATCGATCTGATTTTTACTGTCAGTCATTCATTTTGAATGAAATCATGCAAACAAAATGACATGCAGTTACTACTACGGTCCTATACATGCAATGAATTTGAACAAATCACTGCCATTGTCTTACATCACTTTATACTCACGAAAAATTGTTTGCCATGCATACTCAAAGGAAGTACCATCTCTTTATGTAAATGCGTGAACGGGTGTGAGGGAATGGCAAGTGGCTATTGTTCACGTTGTTATTGTTCTTCTTAAGTTTTAAGGTGGACATCATAAATGATTGATATGGAGAGAACTTTGAACGATGGAATCAACGCCGAGCAAACCCTCTCAGGAATCAAATAAAACTTGCATTTTCATGCGAAATATATTAATTAATACTAAAATCAGATCACAGATTGGCCAATTTTGACAAAATTCTTATAAACACGTCTCAGAAAATCCGGAGAAAGGACAGTGATTAACTATTGGTGAAGTTCTCAGACGTTGAATCAAAGAAAATACTTGACAAATACACTGCATTTAATGAGATTGGGCAGAGGATACATACGGTTATTTTTGTTACATTTCGATGGTTTTAATGTTTGTCGATGTCAGTTCCAGTGACTTTGTCTGACACTAGTATTACGAGTCAAGGCCAGCCATCTGTCGAAGCTATCATTGTACACATGCATCGTATGCACGGTTACACGTTGGGTCGATACACAGCGGCTGCCGTGGCATGCATTTTTTGCTCACGTGTGAACACGTGAGCATATGTCGCAGCGATGTCTGTCTGTCTGTGTGTCTGTCTGTCTGTCTGTTGGTCCATTTTCTCAAAAACGGCTGAACGTATTTCAGTCAAATTTGGTAGACATCTTCAGAATTCAAATGGCTAGAACTGAAAAGGTTTTGGTGGGCGTGGCTTGGATATTAATGAAGTTATGAAAGTTTTAATTTTTCTGTTACGCCGCGTATGACAAGTGAAAACAATCGACTGTTTGAGGGCGCTGTGAAATGTGCTTGTCCAGGTTGGCTACAGCTGGATAGCTCTGGTTTCAACCACGGTCCCTCCGTGTTTCAACCTCGTATTGAACATTAAAAATATGATATTTTATTACTCATTCAACTCACTATTCAAGATAAAATATCGTTTAGCAAATTAGCTTTATCCTTGGTAATTGATTGTTTCCCTCGCTGCTCGATCGCCAGAAATGAGTACATACGTTCTCTACCTAGCCTCATGGCATGGAAGTGCTGATGAATAATAACTTTGGGTCAAAGGTATTGAAGTGTCCAATCGGTTCGTGCACAGAGTCCAAGGCCATGACCTACTTCATGTACTTCTGCACTGTTTTGATTTTGCTTCGCCAAGAACGTGTTCGTCATTGTCCATAGAAGTATGTTTGCTCTCCTTTGAGGTTGTTTGTGAAACAAATTCCGGGATAGGCCTTGGAATGCATACGATCGGCATCGCGGCAGTGCATGTAGCTAGCCCTACGAGTATGACGAGAGTGTCCGGCTTTGGCTACGCCGCCTCCCTAGGCGGCGTAGCCAAAGCCGGACACTGTCGCCATACTCGTAGGGCTATGCGTGTAGCGTACCATGCTTGTGTAACTGCCTGAGCTCAACGTGCATTCACGGTTGATACTCGTGTACAATCATGATGTGTTCAATTCTGATGAAGATTCATAAGTCTTACTTTTGCAGTCTTTTTTTCCGTACGATAATCCCGACAATACGTGTTACTGTTAGACGAGGTGGCCATTTTATGATAAGTTTCAATACTGCACAGCTACATAGCGTCACTATCGTGTGATCGAGGTACAGCGTTGTTGAACGGGATACAGAAACTCTGCAGAGGGAGAAACGATCGTTGACATGAACAGTCAATGTACTTCAGCACGTAGTCCGCAGATAGCGGATCGAGAAAATAAACGTGTCCCAGTAAATAACGGAATATTTATGTACATTAACTCGATATTAATCAAATTTCCAGCTCATCGCAAAAAAATTATTGCAAAATTAATTTGTCACTGACAAATACTGCACTGTATGGAAAAAAACAGTCTGTAGAATAGTTCAACTTCAAGTGGTATTACCCGAGACAAACACTTGTGTTGTCAATTTTGATTTCATTTCATAAACTTCATACTTCATCGAGTATCGTGTATTTCAGCCTTTGTGAAGCCATTTTATTGATATTTTAATTTTTGTCTTGGCTTTGTTGTGGAACATGTTGAATCGTCTCCGTGGACATGTAGGCAAAAGTGTGACGGGTCGAAGTGACTTGGGTACCTGGGGCCGACCAAAACCAGTGTGAATTACTGGGGTCAAAGCGGACAGCGGCCGGGATGACGTGTTCCCCAAGCGAGCTACCTTCAGAAGTCTGTTTCATCGAAAAAACGTCAACTTTTAAAACCCGTCATTATTTACTGATGTTATTCTCAGCATCACAAACATATACGCCTCTGCTATGTATCACAGCAAATAGTTATATTTGAGCGCCCCGTAAATGGGATCCTCGTTTTTTTGCGAACCCGGAAGTGTGTCTTGCTCAATGCATTTCCTACCCATAGCGAGGGAAACTGCCGCGTTCCCATGCTCCCATGCACCCTTTTTCAATGCCAGTGCAACGCCATCTGTGCAAAATTTGTGGTGGTATGCTCCCGTGTGATGGAAAACCTCTCTTATTCTAACAATGACGTAGTTGACTTTGGACTTCGATTTCGTAAATGTGATGTCCATGCAGTGAGTTTGGGTTGGCGCGCTTATAATGCAATCTTCGCCCGCCTGCGGTCCGATATCCCGCATTTATTAGCGATATTTATCTGTTTTGACTTGACCAAAGTTGGCAAAACTTGCTATGTACATTAAAGATACTATGATACAAGATTATTGAAAGTCATTTGACATTTTTTTCAGCCAATTCCCAATATGCATATTTAATGAACCTTCCAAATTAGGGATATATACTGGCATTTACTTGATAAAATTTGGCGAAACATGCTGTGTACATTGATCATTATACCAGGTTATAACAGTATTGAAAGTCATTTTGCATTTTCATGTCAGCTAATTCATAATTTGCATAAATAGCTAACAAGCTTTCACGGTTTGGCGGCATATAGAGCTTGAAGGACTTGACCAAAGGTAATTACACATGCTATATTGTGATACAATGACAGTACTCAAAGAATTAATTATTTTTATTTCAGCTAATTACATATTTGAATACTTAATGACCTTTAGAATTGATCTGTGGTGAAATTCATTGTGTTGATCATAACACTTTAAATGTAGCAAAGCATGTAGCAAAGGTTCAAACTTGCACATAAATGCAATATATAATGAAACACGTGAGCATTTTCAGTTCATATCTGGTTTGCTCACGTGTTTACACACGTGGGCATATGTCGCAGCGATGTCTGTCTGTCTGTGTCTGTGTGTCTGTCTGTCTGTCTGTTGGTCCAATATCTCAAAAACGGCTTATCAGATCAGAATCAAATCTGGTACATATATTCAGTTAGCAAATGGCAAGAACTGATTAGTTTTTGGTGGGTGTGGCTTGCATACTTTTTGCTCATTTGCATAATTAATGATTTTAGAAAAAATGGATATATATTAAAAACGACTGCACACAATTTGATGAGATTTGCTACAAATGTTGATCACACCAAGATATATCAGCAGTGGGAACCATTAAGGGATGACATGAAAGATAAATGCTAATTTGCATATTTAATGAACTTTCCTAACTAGGGATATATGTCTGATTTGACTTGATCAAAATTAACCAAACTTGGTATGTATATTAAAGATACTATGATTTAACATTATTGAAAGTCATTAAGCGTTTTAATTTCAGCCAATTCCTAATTTGCATATTTCATGAACTTTGTTAATTAGGAATATATATTGAAATGACTGGACCAAAGTTGATGAAACTTGCTACATGTATTGAAGCCACTATGATACAACATTTTTGAAAGTCATTAAACATTGTTACTTCAGCCAATCCGAATTTGCATATTTAATGAACTTTCCCAATTAGGGATATAAATCTGAATTAACTTGATTGTAGTTGTTGAAACTTACTATATACATCAAAGATACTGTGATATAACATTATTGAAAGTCAAAAGACATTTTTACTTCAGCCAAAACCTAATTTAATATTAATGAATTTTCATAATTAGGTATATTTATCTCAATGGACTTGATCAAAATTGATAAAACTTACCATGTATATTAAAGACTCTATAATTCAACATTATTGAAAGTCATCAAGCATTTTCTCTTCAGCCAATTCCTAATTTGCATATTTAATGAACTTTCCTAATTAGAGATATATGTCTGAATTGACTTGACCAAAGTTGACAAAATTTGCTACACATATTGCGGATACCATGATACAACATTACTGACAATCACTAAGCATTTTTACTAAAGCCACTTCCTCATTTACATATTTAATTAACTTTGCTTATTAGGGATATATACCGGGATTTACTTGATCAAAGTTGGCAAAACATGCTATGTACATTGATGATTATACCAGGTACTAGGTTAAAACAATATCGAAAGTCATTTCACATTTTCATGTCAGCTTATTTATAATTTGCATATCTAATGAGCTTTCACAGCTCGGCATATATGGCTTGAAGGACTTGGCCAACGGTAATTACACTTGCTATATAAAGTGGTGATACAATAAGAGCAGTCAAATAACTTTAATATTTTTATTTCAGCTAAATACATATTTGTATACTTCATGACCTTTTAGAATTAATCGCGTGATATTGTTCATTATGTTGATCATAATAATTTCAATGAAGTTGCAAACATGTGGCAACGGTTCAAATTTACACATAACTTCAATATATAATGAAACACGTGAGCATTTACAGTTCATATCTGGTACCATGTTAAATTCCATGATTAGGCAATCACTCATCGGATAACATCCCGGAGAACGTCACTGATAGCATTGCAGTCACCTGCAGGTTTGAACGACTCTGCTATTTTTGGGGATCATGCGTGCTTCGTTAATGTCGTGATTTTTAACGGGGAAGTTGAACATGCTTCTAGATTCTCAAATTTTGAAGTGGGAAGCGTGTAAGCCTAACGCCTGTAACACATAGCCCTGCCACGCAGAGCTGAGCTAGAACCGAGGTAAGGTTCATTTCGACTGTCCCTTAATTGATTTCCTTCATATCACACTGGTGTTGATTTTGTTGACTTGCATTTACCGAAACAAATTAGATTTCTAATGTCTTGAAATAAGTGTAATATGTGGGGCTCACGTTGTCCGTGGCAGTCTGAAGTGATAGGCGATATGTCCATGAGATCATGATTAGACCTGTGCGGTTACAAAGGTGTTTGAGATTATGACAGAAAACGATTTGAGTAATGCTTGATTACTTATGTTACAAACGATAGCCATCTACCGTAAAATATATACAACTCCAGTGTTTTATAAAAACAACTCTTTCACAGCTAACATATTGCTATGCAATGTGATGTTGAAGGTCGTCGACTCCACGTTTAGTGACGTCTGTGACGATTTTCGTTAGAGCAGTTATAACAGTTGGCAATCTCATTTGACAGTGAAAAGGCTGAGACAAGCATTTTGTCGGGTTTATACGATTGAAAAACACCTCGTCTGTACTTGGAATCTGAATTTTTCCTATGGATATCGAAGAACTCACTTGAGAAGTAACAACAAGTGCAAATAGAGAAATTATTTCGAAAGAGGCCAGATTTCAAATAGGATAAATACGGAAGACTTAAAATTTCTTTCTAGTCAATGTACATTTCAAGCTACGAATGTCTAAGGAAATTAACTTACCTGTTATCTTTTAGCAGGGTCCGAGTCACATTCTGCTGCTTGAGATATTTTTGGGCACATACTGCTGAACTGACGAAATACTTCGTTCTGATTACGTGGACTGGTTAATTTTCACCGGAAATAATACGCGATTCCAATGATCCGTTTGCATGACAGCACATTGTCCAAATATGTTTTCTATATTCAAGTTCGGAGTTTCATTGCAGCCCATATATTTCTTTTTCCTGGGCGAAAAACTGGCAGATTCTGTTACGATGTTGACGAAATGTAGTCAAGGGTCAAATGTCTTACTATGGTCGTTCGCTGCATCACCAACGGATTTTGGCGCTCATAACGTTGATTTGAATAGGAACACCATATATGGCCCAGAGTTATGCAACCCACAAGATATGATAATTGAGGTTGTATGCTACTGTTGTGTTTATCTCAACCTCAATCTTTCCCTCAGAAAACAAAATGACAATCCCACCAGAGGAACTTTGAATATACGATCTACGGAGAAATTTCAATCCAAGCACGATTTTACACATTTTAAAATAGGGAAGGCGCTTTGGCGGATTGGTGAACTAGAGAGATTTTGCTAACCT
Source organism: Ptychodera flava (assembly GCF_041260155.1). Lineage (NCBI taxonomy): Eukaryota > Metazoa > Hemichordata > Enteropneusta > Ptychoderidae > Ptychodera > Ptychodera flava. The sequence goes on from NW_027248415.1 coordinate 203,045, forward strand.
AAGGGAGCCGTCATTATTTACGGCCTGGGGGGGTCAGAGGAATTGCTTTCGAAACTCCAAAATTTCGAGTAACCCCCCCTGCCAACCATGACGTGTTTGAGTAACCCCCCTCTCTGCTACAGAAAATTTGAGTGACCCCCCTCGCCCCCAAAAAAATTGGGAAAGTTAAATATATATACAGTTAAAATGGATTGCTGCTGCGACAGGCCCTGTACAGACCCTGATTACACCCTGTGGTATAGGTCTTTGTCGGAAGGAGGTTCCAATTGCTGTGGCAGGGCTGATGTACAGGTCTGTATCCAGTGCTTTGGTGACATGCAGTTATTCTGTAGGATTTTTTTTCAAGAGGGGAAGATGTGGTGCGAAAGCACCACAAGAGACCACATTAGCGGTTGCGGGGAGGAGGTCAGGAGGGGGGTATCCCCCTCCTGCCATTGGAGCTTTTGAAAAATAGAGGTTAAAATGGTGTTATTTGGTGGCACTTGGGGAGTATTTTTTCGTATAAAAAACTCAAAGGAATATAAATCTGAGATAGTATTCCAAACTTATATTTCGTTCACTGATTTCAACTATATTTTTTGAAACCGAAAAAAAATAGCGACAGACATACATTTATTCACATTTATTATTTATTATTATTTTCCTGCAATAAAAGATGGGTTTGTTGTCAAGGCATTCAACTGGTTTTAAACTTTATAGCAGCATCAGAATAAGCTTGCTTTACACATTTTCCCCTATCGGTAACCTATACAATGTAGAATATAGAAAGCAGACGTTTCTCATTAATGATCAGGCAAGTATATCAATCTTTAATCAGGAAATACTGAAAAATGTACTCAGTACTAGCCTCTAACATAAGGCTTGCCACGTCGAATAGCTGATCATTCTCGTCTGAAGATCACAATAACGTGAAACACATAGTGTAATGAGATTTTAGTTTCTACTTGAAACCACCTGTATTATGATTATATATATATATATATATATATATATATATATATATATATATATATATTATATATATATATATATTATATATATATATATTATGTGTGTGTGTGTACACAAATACCGGGTATGAATATACATACTTTACTATTATTGTTGTATTAATTCGTAACTCCACTAAATGCTTCAATACATGTCAACAAAATTGAGTAGCCCCCCCTTTCTTGTTCTCCACTTTGAGCAACCCCCCTTGTAGCTTTCGATTTTTTGAGTGACCCCCTCACATTCCTCCAACCCCCAGGCCATAAATAATGACGGCTCCCTAAACATGTTCATAGTGAGCGTATTCGTAGCTTGCCGATCAACAACGGCAAATTTTATTGAGTCAGACTGAACCCTTCTATTTATAAAATTTTCTTTATTCTATGTGCTGAAGGTCCTCGCGCGCGTAAATTGTTGCCTTCAACACGATTGGAACTAACTTGGGATAATTGGATTTTCATATTTTTCAAATTTCTCAAAAGTGTTAGGTGCCGTATAGCTGAACGTTACAATATTGCAAATTACTCATAAAAACAAGTGTGTAATCTTAAAAGAAAGGCAGATGAGATTATATTTGTAGGTTAAATCGGCATTACTTCAACATCCAATTATCCCAAATTAGTTCCAATCGTTTTCTTGGTAGTCCAAGTCGATCAAAGGTCAAACCTTTGTAGCAGATAAAGCAACGGCCTTCAAATTGGTATCCAGGCAACGGTGCGAGAAACCGGTACTATCTGCAATTACATTGGTTGGAGTGACAAGGCTTTGGCGGGAGGTGCAGCCGGTTTACAGCCGTTTACAGTCGTGCCGAACAAAATTAGTCTCCACTGCCAACAACTGTAACAGGATCCCCGCAAGCCAGAAACCTTCGCTGTAAAATACCATCGTTTTTATCGGTATGTATTTCGTTCGCCGCTCAACGGTAAGGCTTGTCGTGCCCTACCGAGGACAGAGATCAGATTGAACTTGAACAATGAATGGAAGTTTCACTTGAGCCAGATAACATTGATGAGATCGAATCTACTGGAAACGATTTCTTTGCAGCAAAGAGACTAGCCTAGATTCTTTCCGTCCGCTTGCCTCCGTACCTCCGTCCCCACGGAGGTGCGGAGGCAAGCGGACGGAAAGAATCTAGGCTACAAAGAGACGGACTTTAAAACGACCCGAGAGTTTGGGCTTTTTGCAAAGGGGCATGTGGCTCTTAAAACCGAACTATCCAGATGTACGATACTTTAATTGATTAACATTCTCGCTGACGACGACGACGCATATGGTATTTATACCTCCATGGGTACTTGTAGTAGTACACGTCAGCAGTAATAGGATTATTCTTAACCGGAGGATGATTCTAGATCACGGAGACAATCATCAGCCAATAATTCTCTGCAGAGGTCAATTACTAGCAAATTTCACGGTATACGTCACCCTATTTACGACAGGGAGACTCGGATGATAAAACATTAAATGTGAATTATCGTGTGGACACTCAAGGAAGCTTGCCGATTTGATAACACATCTAGATAATTTATGCTCTTTTATGACGTGATGGGAGAGAATACAAACCCATGGTATGAGAAAATGGCGCAAAAATTATCAGTTATGACGGTGAGTAATGACGAATTAACAAATTTCACTGATATGTAGAGGAATTGATTTCGATTTACAGTGTATAAGTACCTAGTGTTTATTAGCATTGTGATAGAATGGTGATGCTTTTGGGTTTTGTTACGTTGTTTTTTAAATGTTCGTTTGATCGTCTTCGTCAATTTTGATTTGCGAATTGGCGAGGAGACGCCTTTCGATCCGTGATGTCGCTTCATGTCGCTTGGATCAACTTCAAGTTGCAAAAGACGTACAAGGGCTTTGACCTACGTTATTCAAACGCAAAGTTCTCTGACCTGTGGCATCATGCCGACCGGATGAGATACGATCTTACCAGATAGCGGAAAGCGTTATGTAACTGTAAGTAATTTTCAGTAAGGCCAGTCAGCCTATTCTAAGGTGTGGTCCCAGCCCTCAACTGTTGATTAAGCCCACTCGTTGGAATTTTGTTTGTACCAAGGCAAAATCAGCTCATCCGAGGGCTGACGAGAGTTTCCGATCGGCACTCTGTGTTCAAGATTGAGATAACATTACGTTGCATAACACTGGTCCATTTTCAGCTATCTTGTTCAGACAATCTGTCATTGTATCTACATATTACCCACCGGGAAAAAATGTGCGTAGACCCAACATTTATTTTGTATTTTCTTCCCATAACAATGTCTCTTTCGGTTTATGAAAACCAGTGCAGCTGATTTTGATTCCCCCTGACCAACTGTCTGTATTGCATACATACGTTTGTGTGATGTAGTCGGATACCATTACAAATGTTATCGCTTCAATAAACAAAGTCGAGTAGAGTTTTTGCTCACGTGTTACACACGTGAGCATATGTCGCAGCGATGTCTGTCTGTCTGTCTGTCTGTCTGTCCGTCTGTGTGTCTGTCTGTCTGTCTGTTGGTCCAATATCTCAAAAACGGCTTATCAGATCAGAATCAAATCTGGTACATATATTCAGTTAGCAAATGGCAAGAACTGATTAGTTTTTGGTGGGTGTGGCTTGCATACTTTTTGCTCATTTGCATAATTAATGATTTTAGAAAAAACGGATATACATTAAAAACGACTGCACACAATTTGATGAGATTTGCTACAAATGTTGATCACACCAAGGTATATCAGCAGTGGGAACCATTAAGGGTGACATGAAAGATAGATGCTAATTTGCATATTTAATGAACTTTCCTTACTAGGGATATATGTCTGATTTGACTCGATCAAAATTAACCAAACTTGGTATGTACATTAAAGATACTATGATCTAACATTATTGAAAGTCATTAAGCGTTTTAACTTCAGCCAATTCCTAATTTGCATATTTCATGAACTTTGTTAATTAGGGATATATATTTGAAATGACTGGACCAAAGTTGATGAAACTTGCTACATGTATTGAAGCTACTATGATACAACATTTTTGAAAGTCATTAAGCATTTTTACTTCAGCCAATTCCGAATTTGCATATTTAATGAACTTTCCAAATTAGGGATATATATCTGAATTAACTTGATGGTAGTTGTTGAAACTTGCTATATACATCAAAGATACAACTGTGATATAACATTATTGAAAGTCAAAAGACATTTTTACTTCAGCCAAAAACTAATTTGAATATTAAATGAATTTTCATAATTAGGGATATTTATCTGAATTGACTTGATCAAAATTGATGTAACTTGCTATGTACATTAAAGACACAATGCAATATTGTTGAAAGTCATTAAGCATTTTCTCTTCAGCCAATTCCTAATTTGCATATTTAATGATCTTTCCTAATTAGAGATATATATCTGAATTGACTTGACCAAAGTTGACAAAATTTGCTACACATATTGCAGATACCATGATACAACATTATTGACAATCATTAAGCATGTTTACTTTAGCCAATTCTTCATTTACATATTTAATGAACTTTACTTATTAGGGATATATACTTGATCAAAGTTGGCAAAACATGCAATTTACATTGATGATTATACCAGGTACTAGGTTAAAACAATATCAAAAGTCATTTCACATTTTCATGTCAGCTAATTTATAATTTGCATATCTAATGAGCTTTCACAGCTCGGCATATATGGCTTGAAGGACTTGGCCAACGGTAATTACACTTGCTATATAAAGTGGTGATACAATAAGAGCAGTCAAATAACTTTAATATTTTTATTTCAGCTAATTACATATTTGTATACTTCATGACCTTTTAGAATTAATCGGCGGTGATTATTGTTCATTATGTTGATCATAATAATTTTAATGAAGTTGCAAACATGTGGCAACGGTTCAAATTACACATAACTTCAATATATAATGAAACACGTCAGCATTTACAGTTCATATCTGGTTAAATGAATGGAAGTAGTATCTTGTGTCTCAATCTTGGACACAGGATGCCAATCGTGAGGTCTCATTTAAAACACTTAATTGGTAGGATCGGTTTCGTCTTTATACAAGCTGATTTTCTGATTGCATAACAGTGCGATTGTAATTTGTCTGAGCTGAATTAAGGATAAACCGTGACAGAAATCACCATAGGTCGTATGACAGAAAATTATTACCACCTGTATCGGTAACAATAACAATGCAATTATCAACGTTCTACGAGCTAATGATTAAAGGTGGGATCGATTGTTGATCACGCTATTTATATCTGAATAATTGTTGCGAACTATATTTCTGTCGACTAGGATTGTTCAAAATTTTAGCTACTTCTAAAGTTTTGAACAGTATTAAATCGAATTAGGTCTACCGTCGTCTTATATCCAATAAATTGATCAGTGTGTTTTCTATGCAAGTTCATCATGTGTTGATAAGAAATTTTCACTCGCGATTACTCAGTCGATAAGTGTAAGTAAACATGTCTATGTATCTTTTTGAAGAAAGTGTGCTTGAATGTTTACGTTCTACTGACGAAAGTAATCATAGATGCAACTATGTTATACCCTCTATCAAACTAGCAATCGTGATTATTTCTTCAAGATATGGGAACACTTATGGCAGTAAAAATGCACTGTGATTAAACTCTAACAATCAGTCCAGCACACTTTCTACTTTAAACTTATTTACAATTTACATCAGCAGTACATAAAGGTCACGCTTCCGATTAGATATTCCGATCTCATTCAATTTTTTTTCACAGCCAACAACAACATGTTAAGATAGCTAAGGTGATTGGGGCAAAAAGGTGTGAGTGGTGGCTGGAGGAATTCGAAAATTTTGGTGATAGTGAAGGGGAGACGAGAAAGTTTTGATCTACCTATAGGTGGACCCGAAAAGTTTTGGATTTCGTCTTACTTTTTACATTTTACAATTCCGAGGTAAAATGCAATGAAAACTGCATAATATCTTAATGTCATCAAATTGTTGTAATGTTAGTAATAATTAACGAAATCAAGATTAATTTTGTCACATTTTATGAGTTTCATCATCTCGGAAAAATCTAAACATGACTGTAAGATTTTTCGTAAAAAACATTACGGGACAGAAGCTGAAACTGTTGATACATGTAATTTTTTACAATATTTCTATTGCTCCCCAGAACATGCTATAATTTAGTTCGTCGACAAAGCCTTTATATATAAATACATGTATTTAGGTGACAATGCAATGGAAGTCCAGACTGAAAGTTATTTAATTGTAATTGATACTAATGCACAGTAGGCTTACACAGGCTGTGTTGGCAAGCTGAATGCTTGACAGTTAAACATGCTGTGGGGAGTAGAACAAGAACACAGTTGTATAAACTGAAAAAAAACATTGACAAAATTTTCAAGGTTAATACAGCTGCCCTTCTACTACAGTGTCACTGTCACTGCATACTGGCAGTGACAGAGATAGCTCTGACTCTGATGTAGTTGAAGAAGAGTTTGGGTTTAAATGACGCTCATGAGAGTGAAATATACTTGTACATAACATCATACCAGAGAGCAATCTGATTAAAATCAGATGTAGAGTACGGCGACGTCTTCTTATGCGTACGCGGTATTCTCTTGCTGTCACCTCTCACTAGTAGTAGTGAGAGGCGACAGCGAGAGAATACCGCGTACGCATAAGAAGACGTCGCCGTACTCTACATCTGATTTTTAATCAGATTGACCAGAGAGCAACACATTATATGGAAGACCGGGAGACTTCCTTTGAAAATATCAGGATTCTGGCATATAAGAATAATCAAATACTATTAAGAAAAGATGGGGTTACCTTACTTGATTTTCTAAATTTTAACATTCTTGTAGTAAAATACCACAAAGGTAAAACTGAAAACATTTAAGACTCTATTTAAATGAAAAAATATGCGACTTACAGGATTTTTTTTGGACAAAATTTGCTTATTTTGCCCAAAATTTCAGAGATTAAACGTTTATTGTATGCAGTAATTTGTCAATTTTGAGCAACATCTATGTCATATATGTCTTGCACTTTTGAAAAAACATACATTTTTAAGATGGTTAACTATTATAGGTTTTCACAATTTGGCAAAATGTTGCCAGAAATTCACAATCAGCATACTCTGTCATGATCGTCATTATGTGCGCGCTTCCACAGGTGCCATTGACCTGGCCAGAGTTGGATTAACTCAAATTGACTCAGACTGATAAATTCAAAAAGTCCACTGATGCGTTTGCTCTACAACTGCTAATAACACGCAGTAACGAACATCTGCGAGCAGAACTGCGCAACGCATGTTTGTTTTTATTTTCCGTGAATCCCTACTAATTATGCCGTTATGTGATAATTGGGGAGACTTGGATTTTTTGACTATATAGACGGGGGGACTTTTGAGCGCACCGAGGGATATGGAAACAAATAAGATTTTCCATCCCGATGCCTCAGCCCCCTCCCCCACCGTTATTTTTGAACGCAGCGTAATGTCCCTATCAGTCCTTAGTGATGTTTCTATCTCACTATAGTAAGTAAAAAAAGCAGGTTTACAATCTTCTTCCGATCTCTCTCCACTCCCCTTGTTCTGCATTTCATGTGGACAGCTTGTAAACTTTGCATACTCAAATTTTGAAATCGACTGTCGCAAGTCTTGACACACATGGATACAGAGCAATATCACAGCAACTGAATATTTAACAATGTCTGTCAGTGTCAGCATGTTATATGTTCACTTATGAGAAATAAACATTGCAATACTCGAAGGCACAATTTTGTAAAGTTTACAAATGAAGAAAGTCATGATTGCCGTTGATTAAGAGAATAAATATCTATCGTGGAGTTTTGTACAATCACACATGTACGGTATTGTCTTTCATTGTCACAGTTCATCTAAGACCGATTCTTTTCTGATGGTGTTCACACTCTAAGAGCCTTCAAATTGTTTCTCTCAGCTTATATTAGTAATGACATATTCAATCTGACTGGTTTCTGTCTGCCGCAAGTGTTTGTTTTTTGTCTTATTCTGCACTGGCAGTACAATTTTAGTTACCAAGATAGAGAACTTGTTTGGTGACCTGTGAAAAAAATTCAAAAGAGTTGTCATCTTATTTTGTCGGCAGGACTGTACGAAAAAGTTTTGTTCGTGCATAACGCTTCCGGGAGTGACACTATACGATCGGAATTCTACAAAGTGTGGTACGAGTATACGGATTTCATTGCCTCTATATTGTTTAAGTTGTTTTACAGGAGTAGCGTATAGTAGTGTTCACGTTATTTTCTTGCAATAATTTCTACGAGTGAGTTGTTTGCAGTGAGACTCAATAGCTTATCCTCTAATAACCTCCCGTATCGTTTGCAGTGTAATAAAGGGAAAGGGCTTCACACATCACTCATCTCGTCTTGTATGTGTTTTGGTGTGTTCAGAGTCCTAAATGTTTCGGCTGTAAGTGTGAAAATTAACAAACGAATCGTTAATTTTAAAATAAGCCATGGCAAGACATGGGCGTAGTCACATGTGTCTCTTGCAACCTTGACTCTTTTTTATCCCCACGTTTCGAAACCAGAGCCGTCTCTTCCTCAGTCGCCTAGATGTATATCTTTTTTGTTTTATGTCACGTCAATATTGTTGATCTCTTGTTCTTCCAGCAAAGAAGCCAGAATATTTATGTTTGGATCGTCATGTGTTCGTTCGTTCATTGACTTGTTCCTAATACAAAAATGCCGTGGACTTTGGCCTGTATCAGTATATCGCTAATGTTTGGATTTCTTTTGTATGCGATGATCGGTTGTTGTGGAAATATTTCATTCAGGCTTAGTGTTTCGTCCTTGTCTATGTGTTCCCAGTTTTCGCACATTGCTGCTTTTTATAGCTTGTGTTCTTATATATATTGTTGCTATAATTTTCGTTGTGAAGACTAGTGTTTTCTTTGTTTCTTGTTTGTTCGCTTGTGTTCTAGTTGCGTAATTCGTGCGGCGAACTGTGCTTGCGATGTGACTGGACATTTCCTGTTGTTTTAGCCACATTCGATTAATCTTGCATAAAGTGTATTGACCTTTGAAACAAAGTCATTTGCTCACGTGTTGACACACGTGAGCATATGTCGCAGCGATGTCTGTCTGTCTGTGTGTCTGTGTGTCTTTGTGTCTGTGTGTCTGTGTGTCTGTCTGTCTGTGTGTCTGTCTGTCTGTGTGCTCAATATCTCAAAAACAGCTCATCAGATCAGAATCAAATCTGATACATAGATTCATTTTGCAAATGGCAAGAACTGATTAGTTTTTGGTAGGTGTGGCTTGCTTACTTTTAGCTCATTTGCATAATTAATGATTTTAGAAAAATACGGATATATATTGACAAAGACTGCACACAATTTGATGAGATTTGCTACAAATGTTGATCTTACCAAGATATATCAGCTGTGAAAGATATTAAGGGGTGACATAAAAGATAATGGATAATTTGCATATTTAATAAACTTTCCTAATTAGGGATATATATCTGATTTGACTTGATCAAAATTGACAAAACTCGGTATGTATATTGAAGATACTATGATTTAATATTATTGAAAGTCTTAAGCATTTTTACTTCATCAAACTCTTAATTTGCATATTAATGAACTTTTGAAATTAGGGATATTTATTTGAATTGACTTGACCAAAATTGATGAAACTTGCTATGTACATTGAAGATACTATGATATAACATTTTTGAAAGTCATTAAGCAGTTTTACTTCAGCCGATTCCTTATTTACATAGTTAATGAACTTTCCTAGTTAGGTATATAAATCTGAATGGACCTTACCAAAATTGATGAAACTTGCTGTGTACATTGAAGATACTATGATATAACATTTTTGAAAGTCATTAAGCAGTTTTACTTCAGCCAATTCCTTATTTCCATATTTAATGAACTTCACTAATTAGGGATATATATCTGAATTTATTCGACCGAAGTTGATGAATCTTGCAACATATATTGAAGATACTATAAAACAACATTTTGAAAGTTATTAAACTTTTTTACTTCAGCCAATTCCTAATTTGCATATATAATGAACTTTCCTAATTAGGGATATATATATCTGTATTGACTAGACCAAATTTGACAAAAACTTGCTATGTATATTAAAGATACTATGATACAGCACTTTAGCCGATTCCGTATTTGCAAATTTAATGATTTTTCCTAATTAAGGATATTTATCTGTCTTGACTAGACCAAAGTTGATGAACTACTTTGTACATTAAAGATACTATATTACGACATTATTGAAAGTCATTTAACATTTTTACTTCAGCCTATTCATAATTTGCATATTTAATGAGAACATTTCAGTCCATTCCGAATTTGTGTATTTAATGAACTTTCCTGATTAGGGATATCTACTTGGATTTATTTGATCAAAGTTGGCATAACATGCTATGCACATTGATAATTATACCAGGTTACACCAATATTGAAAGTCATTTCGCACTTAAGTTTTCGTGTCAGCTAATTTATAGTTTGCATAGCTAATGAGCTTTCAAAGTTTGGAATATATAGTTTAGTATATAATTGAAGGACTTGACCAAAGGCAATTACACTTGCTATATAAAGTGGTGATACAATGACAGCAGTCAAAGAAATTAACTATTTCTATTTCAGCTAATTGCATATTTGAATACTTAATGACTTATATAAAGTTAATCTGTGGTGAATATTGTTCATTATGTTGATCATAATACTTTCAATGAAGTTGCAAACATGTGGCAAAGGTTCAAATTTCATATAACTTCAATATATAATGAAACACGTGAGCATTTACAGTTCATATCTTGTTTTTGTGTTGCAAGTTCTGATGTATCTTAGGGGAGAACCATTTGATTTCTGGGGGGATGGGAAGGAGGATCTGGGGAAAAAAAATTGTCGGCAGGTGAAGAACAGGAAAAAAATTGATCCAACAATGGCTTGAGAAAAAAAAATTGTTCCAACAGACAGGAGAGAAAAAAATTTGTCGCCATGTGCTAAAACCACCAAAGTTTGGGACTGATTTTAAAAAAACGCTGGAGGGCGGCCCCTACGGCGGCACTAATATTTCCAATATTTTAGAGTGAATCCTGATGTAAAAAATCTGGCATATAAATAAACTTCGATACTACACAATGTTCAAAGTTTCATTGTGATGACAGTGTTTTAAATATGTTGCAATAAAGCATTGACACAGTCAGTATTAAAAGGGGAACCATTGGACTTGCTGTGATCTGTATCTACTGAAAATTTAAAACAAAATATTATTCTCAAAATATATGTCTTTCCTTGCAATGAAAATACAATAACAAATAATGAAATACAAACACAACTTTTGTAAAACATGACTTCTTTCCTGAGAAGTTGACAGTACTGATTTTATATAAAACACAGCTATAGTACTGGCTTTCACAACTGTATGATCTCTACACTTCTATACTAGTCACTATCAGCCTGGTTTAACCAGACGGCTGATCTGTTCAGTGGATGGAACAGATCAGCCGTCTGGTTTAACCAGGCTACTATTACTCTACTGGAGACTATGGCAGTGGCTTCATGGATGACAGTAGGCAGATCCCATATCTTTTTGGTTCGGTACATGCAGGTACCTGCTGAGCACCTGTAAGAAAGGAAAATTGAAAGAAAGGAAAATTGTTATTTTTTTAAAAAATTGTCTGCAGTAGTTTTGTGTTTGATTAAAAGGTTTCTCACTTTGGAAAGGGACAAAAGCGTTAATATTGGTGATTTTATACGCATTTTTATATTACTCCAACATAAACAAAGTCATCACTCAAAATAATCAGCTGATATGACTACCTTTGTCTCCCCTTTCTTGTCTGTTGAATAAAGTGACAATGTCAGTTGAGTGGATGTCCTTTGCCATCTCTCTTCGGCACTTTGCCTTGACATGTGGATTGGTATTGAGTGATGCTGATATCGCAGCTCTTTTCTTCTTCTTTCTTTTTTCGTTAGCAGCTCTCCTGTTATTGGCTGCTGCCTGCTGGCTAGCTCCGTACAGTTCTTTGTATTTCTCATGCACAGCTGATATGGTGGCCATTTTCTCATTTACCATTTGCACAACTGCCTTGACCTTGGCTTGTAGAGACTGGTAGAAAACCATACTTTCTTGGTAAGACGCAGATTTCTTGTTGAGTTTTTCCACGTCTGCTATACAGCTTGAGTACAGCTGGTCAAGTTTGTCAGTCTGGTTTTTCACTAGTTATTTGTTGTACATAAAATTTAATAGCAGAACCATGAACACAACAAGTTATTAAAACATCCGGTTGTGAACCAATAACGTGTATGTATAGCATATTGTTTTAAAAATTGGCAAGCGAGAAAAAAAAATTTGCTTTGCCACTGCAAACAGAAAAAATAATTTGATGCAGGACTAACAATAGAAAAAGAAATTTGCTGTCACAGTCATGGGAAAAAAAATTGTTGCCCCACCCATTTCCTCCATCCCCCAGAAATAAAATGGTTCACCCTTTAGTGTTTCGCCTTTGATCATGCTTTTAAAGCGTAGATTTCAGGTGGCCTGATGTCTTGCTTGTAAGAATTCAAATCTGTCGATTTGTGTTCTTTAGTTGTATGTGGAGTCCATCGAGACTTGTGTTTGAATTTGTCTTTTTTTGGTCAATTTGTGTCGCATAATGTATTGGATTTTCCTTCTCCTAATGTTTGCGTCTTGTATGAGATGAACTCTGTGAGGACGATTTGGTGTTGGGATGAATTTCAACCCTTACCCAGTGCATTGATTTTTGCTGTTGTAACTAACTTGTGTAATGATAGATTTTGATGAATTCTAAGATTCGTGTTGTTATTTATGTTTATGCTATGTTCGGCATTTGTACGGAGTTTCATTGTGTTTGAGATAATATGGCGTCTCCTCTTGTACCGTCTTTTTCTGGCAATTTTTTTGTCTTTCCTGTTTCTGTGTTTGGTGACACAGTATTGTGTAAATTTGTATTTTGCATTTGTGTTACGGTAGTTCTTGTTTGGAGAATTAGATGGCCTTGAAAAAGGCCGTCTGCTATGGGTTTCAAAGACAGACCCGTTACTGTTCGTCCCTCTGGACGTTTGTGTTTTGGGATGTGTATAGCCTTTCGTTTGGCCAATAAATTATATCGGCTCTGGAGGCATTTGGCTGTCTTTCGTGTTGTGGGATCTTGACAACTGTCGGACTGACAGCACTTGACTAGAGCGTCAGATCGGTGTCGGTCTCGTCTGGTTATCCCGATTGAATGCCAATGTCGATCAAGAAGGCCTCGAACATAGCTTTTGAGGACATAGCTTTTGTGTCGCTCGTGGTGAGATATTGAAATTGCTTGTGTTTGAAGACTATTTATCTTGTGTTAAGTCGATTGTGTTTGACTTCGCGTCATTTTCATTGGTCGACTTGTCTGTTTTACTTGCCTTCTGATTGGTTGATATTGAGCGTTTGTGATTGGTTATTTTGTTGTTGACTTCAGCTCGTTTGGGCTGTCGTACGATCCTCGTGTCGCATATAAAAGCTTCGAGGAAGTGATGTCTCCATACGTGATAATATGGATTATTCTGTAGTGCCACGGCCGAGTGTGTACAGCTCGGTGTTTTATTGTGTCATCGTCCCCCGTGGATGGAGGGACGGTGATTATGTCCACTTTTTGTTTGATGGTTGATGGATACCCATGCACATGCAGGGTATTCTCGTGCATGCCCTCTTTCGTCTTAAACTTGCTAGGCAAGAATAAGTTGAGAAATTGCAGTGTAATAAAGGGAAAGTGGCTTCACACATCACTCATCTCGTCTTGTATGTTTTTTGGCTGTTAGTGTGGAAATTAACAAACGAATCGTTAATTTTAAATAAGCCATGGCGAGACGTGGGCGTAGTCAGATGTGTCTTTGACAACCTTGACTCTTTTTTTTATCCCAACGTTTCGAAACCAGAGCCGTCTCTTCCTCAGTCGCCTAAGATATATGTATACTTTTTTGTTTTTGTCACGTCAATATTGTTGATCTTCTGTTCTTCTAGCAATGAAGCCAGAATATGATGTTTGGATCGTCATGTGTTCGTTCGTTCATTGACTTGTTCCTAATACAAAAATGCCGTGGACTTTGGCCTGTATCAGTATATCGCTAATGTTCGGTTGTTGTGGAAATATTTCATTCAGGCTTAGTGTTTCGTCCTTGTCTATTTGTTCCCAGTTTTCGCACATTGCTGCTTTTATAGCTTGTGTTCTTATATATATTGTTGCTGTAATTTAAAGTTAATATAAACAGGAAAAAAGTAGATTCAAACATAAACTACATCTTATATTAGAATGAAGGGCTGTAATGAAACCTGAATGTAGCAGAAAGATCAGCTCTAGAATACTTTTGTGTTGCAGCAGATTTTGGTCATGTGGAAAAGATCTAGCATTTGTGCAATTTCCGGAAAGAAGATAAAAATAAAATCTTCATAAAATATTTTCAGCTTGTCTGCCTTTGCATAATGCTTAATAATGAGCATGGCTGCTGCTTTTTATGTTCAAGCTGAGATCACAAGCAATTGCTATACAAAAAAGAAACATTAAATATCCTGAACAAATACTGTTCTGCACAAATGCAGATCTTTGCAATGACCAATGTCGCCTAGATAAAATTATTTCAAAAGTTTTATCGTTTTGTCAATACTAAAATTTTGTTGTATATTTTTTATTTAAAATCACTTTCATGATATTTTACTGCATTGAATTTTTCAAGTCTCACTTCTTCATATAAGTGTCTTGATTGTTCAGATCACGGCAGATCTCTCTGAGCGTACTGCGTTGAATGTTCAAGTGTTAGATCTCTATGACATACTGCCCTGTATATGAAAGTCAGATCTCCATGCGTTTATGGTCAAGTCTGTGATCTTCAAGAGCACATAGCCTTGAATATTCAGGTCTCATATCTCACTTTGTTAATATCTTGAACGTTGAAGTCTAATATGTCAATAACGGCATGTGATAATACCTGGAATGGAATGGAATGGAACCATTCCATTTTGGAATGGTTCCAAATTGGAATGGAATGGTTCCAAATTGGAATGATTCCAAATTGGAAATTCCAAATTGGAAATTCCAAATTGGAATTTCCAGTACATATGTCACAATTGAAAAAGGGGGCTTCTCCGAAATTTGAAGAAATTTGAAAAGTAGATGTTGTTGTTGCAAAGTTATTGCTCCATAGGCATATACATTTAATTCAAGCTGACAAGGTTTCTTAGGGGCACAGGGTTCATTCGTACTGTTTACGTAAGTACCATTTGATTTTAGGATGGGTGATTCAAAGAATGAAAATTTGTTAATCACTCAAGGAGCAAAAAATTATCAATTTTGCTTAGTCTGAAACTGAAAGTTCCAGTGTGATGATTTTACATTAAGAAAACAGACTGACTTAGACTTTGGAACATGATGGAGGAAAAACTTGTTCACACAATATTTCCTCCCACCCCTTCCACAAATCACATGGTTCACCCCCTTTTAAAAGCTCTGTGTGTGCTTTTTTTGTTAGGGGTGAACCATTTGATATCCTGGGGAGAGGGCTTTGAAAATTTGGGGGGGATTATTCAAAGAGGCTGCCTTTGAAAAAAATTACTGCCAAGGATGGCAGAAAAAATAAAATGATTGCCCGCAGATATGAAGGAAAAAATAATGCACATATAGTTACTTTAAGTCTCTGCTTAAAATTTTTGGCACACCTCTGGGCATCAAATTTGAAACTTCTATAATTTTTGGCATGCTCTGGGCACATCAACTTTATAATATCTTTAAATGTCGATAAGCCATGACATGCTTTTATCCTAATACCTGGAACAAACTTAATCACTAACAGCAGATAGTGGTTTTCTTACAGATTGAGCCATCCATGAGTTCTAATTTGTCTCCATCAGTAATTTTGTTGTAGTAAAGGATGCTTCTATTTTCTTTCCAACTTTCCAACTTTCTGAAGCAGATCAGGTGCGGCCAACGAACATTGCACTTTTAAAGGGGTCCTTATTATGATAAGAGATATTGTTCAGGACAAATATTGTGAACTGACTAATTTTAAGTCCATGAGGTAATTAACTAGCTTTTCATAGTTTGCCCCCAAGTGAAATTTTTTGCCTTACCCTCCCATACTCAAACTTCATGTATACGAACAAAATGTGTGGGGAGTTACTCCCCACACATTTTTGTCTGTTTCCCCTCCCCATTGTGAATTTTTAAAGCTCCCCTGCTCTGTAAAAGCATTATCCGGTCCCAAGGCCAATCAACTAATATCTGCTCTGCCTGACAAAAAACTAAAATCTGCTCCCTGCGAGCAAAAATATGTCCCCTACCCTACCCAAGCAAAATTTAATCTTTCCCTCACCTCAAACTATTGCTCCTGGGATAGCTTTTTCAATGAATAGCTCAATTGGCTAAACCTGGCAGATGCTGTTTGCCTTAAGTTCCATGCACATTTTGTGCTGGTTTAAATTTCTTTCCCTGGACTGTTTTTGCCATGTCATATGAAGAAAAGCATCTTACACAAACAGAATGGCAAATATTGGCATTTTAGAGCGCCCATGTGCACAAGAAAAATTCTTTTGAATGGCAGAGTGAAAAAAAGATGTGCAAATGCACACAGACACAGTCGAAAATAAATAATTCCTGGTGAAGCAGGGACAAAAAAGCGTCCCACGGTCAATCTTCCAAGGCCCCCTCAGAATATCAAATGGTCCAACCCTTAGGAAATTATCTTATGACGATTAGCTCTTTGTGACCGATAATTCTTAAAGAGTAACTGATCCAAATCTTTAGTACAAACCTTGTGTTAATCACAAAGTGAGCGTTTTTTCCACCTGTCTAAATCTGGAACATGCACTGGTAATATATACTGAAATAATTAAATGATAGCATCTCTAATCTTTATCGGTTCTAAACTTAACAAAGTTTAGAAAATATACATTATAAAGTAAACCTGTCCTTTAGACGTCTTCTCATCTTATTAATAATGTGATTTAGAAAAAGGAAAATGGCGACCATTGCTCAATACTAAGCGGAAATATTCATTTCATTTCCTGCAGAACGTGTGTTATCATCAGTTGCAGAGTAAAGTCTGAATTATAACATTTTGCAAGGTACTCTTTCTAAATCAATGCAAACTTGCTTATGCATTTCATTGAGATAAAGTAGTGACCATCTTCCTTCAAAAAGCAATTTATGATATTCTGCTCTGCAGCGCAGGACTTCTCATTTCGCAATTGTCATTTAAATCTTTTTCATCTCTTGTGTAATTTGGCTTGGTGATGATAAGACCATCATCTGATAAATGTGCAGGTGTCAAGAATTGTTGATATCCAGGATTGCAGAGAGTTCAATTCATTGAATATTCCTGTCTCTAACATAACTGCCAATAAATGTCCAAGAAAATATCTTGCTACCAATCACTCACTGAGTTTTTGCCAGTCAATCAGCATAGTGTGACGATGTGATTGCAGGGTCCATGGTTCACTAGCTTTGTGTCTGAGGCTAATGAATTGGCACACAGTCCATGGCTCATTCTTTACTATTTATCATAGTTTTCGGTAGCCGGTAACAGACACTTCGTGTTCGTGTCGGCTACATGGACGATCTGCCAATGAATTAGACAGCATCTGCACCATTGGCCAGCTGGCCTACATCCTGATTGCAGGTTATGTAACTATATCGAGAATCTTCATTCACATATCTCTACTGGTAACAAATTTAATTACAAAGAATGTGCACGCTGAGGGCCAAAGGTGAGGAAGCTCAGAGAACCATTGCTGAGGGACTGTTCAACACAATATTATTTTATATTAAATAAAGAAAAAAAACATTCCTCATGTTTGATGTGTCATTAATATGAAATATTTATTGTTTCCACAACACCCCTTCCTCTTTACAACACATTACAATACTGGGTAAATGTAAGACAATGGAAGTTACCGCATGTTACAGTCACAGAAAGTACAACATAGGCATTGCAATATGTTGGCTTGCTTAAGCACATCAATATGAATTAACTGCAATTTTTGGTACGTTTCATCAGGAACTGTGACCAGGGATGGTGAGAAGAAACTGTCACATGATTTAAGACAGGGTTCAGAGAGGTGAAAATAGACATTGCCCATGCCACCAATTTGTTCTTGGCCATCCCTGAAATACTTTCTTTAGTTCTTCCAACAATGATAAGATTTCTAGGAGCTGATGGTATCTTTCCATCCCCCTCTTTTAAGTTTCCTTTACAGCCATAACATGTTTCTACTCGTTTGTCACAGTCTTCGAGTAAATGCACAACATAATTCCCATCACATGGATTTGGTAAACATGACCTTTTGCTGGCTTGATCTGTCATCTTGTCAGATGTAGCAGCAGTAACGTATTCTAGGACTGCAGGTGTGGATACGTTTGATGCCCCTTTCCTGACTTGCGTACTCTTGTGTGGCTTTTTGCCTCTACCTTTGGGTAAATTGAAGTTTGCTAGTTCAGAGTAACTTGGTGGTCTTGGTTGCTTACATCTTCCTTGTCTGCTATCCCTTGTGCTGTTAAAGTCGCAGGCACAGAGCCTTTAAGCGCTTCAGCATATGTTTTCATCATTTTTTTCTTATACATGCTTATAAGTTGATGCGAGACCAACCGAATCTGCGTGCAGTGTGGATTACCTTCAGAATGTATGTTGATTTTCCAATCTACCACCCTAGACGCCCTGCAAATTATCCCGCCATCGTCTTATCACCACCTTGTTATCATATCATGCATATTAGACAAAAGATGAAAACACTGAACAATGCACTCTTCGGCATATAAGAACTTGGGTAGAATTTCTTTGAAATTCAGAAGTTCATGCCTAATTAAACAGATAAAAAAACAGCAATGCACCTGTCGATAACACATATCATACAGATAACGAATTTGGGATTTCCACACACTTGTTTGTAGAAGAGCTTTGACTATTTCATTTCTTCTTGAACTACAATGCCACAGAACAGACAAGGAGACACATTTACACTGTAGTTTTACTTTTTGATTGAGAAATCTCTTTCCTGAAACCTTCTCTACGCTATGAACATGTCGAACAGATTTAGATTACCAGATGCTATTATTGCTCATAATTGCACTCTACAGAGATCAACGCATGTAGAACACTGAATAACACTGATTTTACGATTAACACAATCTTAATACTTTGTAGTTTAAGCCACCTGTCTCATTCCCTAGCCTCTAAACCTGGACCCTGTAATCATATGCTTGGACTTAGATAAACTACAGAACCATCCTAAGTTTAAATCTTAAATGAAATATCTAGCGATACTGAAAATGCACCTTACAAAATGTTATAATTCAGACTTCACGCTGCACCTAGTGTACATATTCTGCAGGAAATGACATGAATATTTCCGCTTAGAATGGAGCAATAGTCGCCATTGTACTCTTGTCAAATCAAATACAGACAAGAAGACGTCTATCTAAAGGGTAGTTTTAACTTGTAACATACATTTTGTAAACTTTGTAAAGTTTAGAACCGATAAAGGTTAGAGATGCTATCATTTAATAACTTGACCAAGTTGTAGTTCAATCGCGCAAATTCGCTGAGTCCTTGTATTCCCTTTACAGTATCCTTGCCTTCCATAGCCCTGATGGTCTACTATAGTGTATTGCTATTTCCACCCCTTCCATAGATCACATGGTTCTCCCCAAGTGGTAAAATTATATGGATGTTGCGTCTTTGTAAGTAAATTATCTTACGACTAAGGGAGGCGTTCAGTTTTTTACAGCCTGGGGGGGGGGGGCGGCAAAATCTTGTCGCCGGTGTTCAAAAAAATATAGACCCCCCCCTGCATTTTTTGTGAAAAAAAGATGACCCCCCCTTTGTCAGACGAAAAAAATTGATGACCCCCCCCCTGAAAAATAACCAAAACCCATATGTCAAATTTACCCGCATGGTTTGGATTTGAACTCCGGTACGCGGCGCACTTTATTCGATGCCAGTGCACAAACTTCTCAGCCACATCCATTGAAACGTCTGTTAATTAGGACGACTGTAAGGCAATTTTAACTTCATTCCATAGACAACTCATGTCCATGGACATTGTATAAAGTAAACTTTATTGGAGTGGTTTGCCAAAGGCAGCCCTCCGGTTAAGAGGGTCATGGGCCATTACGTAAAGTCAACTTTATTCTAGTGGGCCACCAAAGGTGGCACGCCGGTAAAGAGGGTCGATCATGGCTATTGCATAAGTAGACTTTACTGGACAGGGCCGCTGAAGGCACGCGGCCATTACCATTATTCAGTGCGTGATCCCAGGGGTCCCTCAAAAATGTTTCTAATACAAGCCGCGGCTTCAATTGGGAATTTTACGGTAAGTTTGCCGTGGGGTATTACATAAAGTCAATTTATTGTAGTGGGCCGCTGCAGGCAGCCCGCCGGTAAAGAGGGTCAATCATGGCCATTGCATGAAGTAAACCTAATTGCAGTGGGCCGCCAAGGCGTCTGCCCATTAAGAGGGTCATGGGTAATACATAATGTATTTTATTGTAGTGGGCCGCTGGTAAAAGGGTCGATCATGGCCATGGCATAAAGTGAACTTTATTGTTGGTATTATGTTTTGAAAATGTGGTGACCCCCCTTTCCTACCAGTGAAAAAGCGATGACCCCCCCTATGCGGATTCCAAAATTATGATGACCCCCCCCCTGGATTTTGCCGCCCCCCCCCCCCCCCCCCCGCCGTAAAAACTGAACGGTACCTAATAGCTCTTGAAATAGTCGCATGAGACATACAATTCTCAAAAAAATAAGTAATTTGTAAATTTTTAGTACAAACTTTGTGTTGATCACGAAACCAGTGTTTAATTTGCACCTGCCTATATCTGTTAATATGCACCTGTATATACTGCAATAATTAACTGATAGTATCTCTAATCTCAATCGGTTCTAAACAAAGTTTAGAAAATACTTATGACAAAGTAAAACTATATTATGTGTCTTCTGATCTGCTCAATATTATGGCTAAAATTGGTGATTGGTAGCAAGATACTTTCTTGGACATTTACAAGTATTGACACTTATGTTAGAGACAGGAAATCAACAATCCTTGACACCTGCAAATTTATCAAATGGCAGTCCTATCATCACAAAACCACTTTGATCGATTCAATATACCACATCATTAACCAAGGTAGAAAACGATGTGTGAAGTTGCACTCATTTTCCTTAATTTTCCTTTATTTTGATGAAATCATCAGCTCCTAGAAATCTTGTTATTGTTGGAAGGACTAAAAGAAAGTATTTCAGGGATGGCCAAGAACAAATTGGTGGCATAGGCAATATCTATTTTCACCTCTCTGAACCCTGTCTTAAATCCTGTGATAGTTTCTTCTACCCATCTCTGGTCACAGTTCCTGATAAAACTGATAGAATTTCCAGGTGCACAATACAGTTCATCCACTATACTTAAGTTCTTGTAATTGATTAAATTATGTAATGCCTGTTGTCTGGGGTCCCACGCTTCGCTTACATTCATATAGTCTAATGTTGCAGTCTAAAGTCCATCCTGTTGCTATGACGATGGCAGTCTATCCAAATAGGAAAGCTACTTTACACACAGAGTTTTTCCAGACGATCCTCCCTGGGTAGCAGTAATTGATTGGATGATAAACTGATACTGACACAAACATCTCCTTGGCTCTCCATATACAATCAGGGCACACAATAGTGATTCTTGATAGAATCACCCTGTACAAGTGTAACTGGTGGGTTAAAATTATCACATCATCACATAATGCTGATTGACTTGCAACAATTCAGTGAGTGATTGGTAGCAAGGTACTTTCTTGAACATTTATTAAATGTTATGTTAGAGATAGGAAATATTCAATAAATTGAACTCTCTGCGATCCTGGCTATCAACAATCCTTGACACATGCACATTTATCAGATGGTGGTCTTATCATCACCATGTCGTATTACACAATAGATGATAAAGACTTAAATTACTCATGATTGTAAAATAAGAAGTCCCGCACTGTAGATCAGAATATCATGCAAAAATACTTTTTGAAGGAAGATGGTCACTACTTTATCTCGATGAAATGCATAAGCAAGTCTGCATAATTTAGAAAAGGTACCTTACAAAATGTTATAGTTCAGACTTTACTCTGCAGGAAATGAATTAAACATATCTGCTTAGAGTGGAGCAATGATCTCCATTTTAATCTTTCTGAGTCAGATCATTAAACATATAAGATACGTTTTATTTTGTAATGTATCTTTTCTAAACTATGTAATTAGACATGCTATCATTTAATTATTTCAGTATATACAAGTGCATATTACAGATTTAGACAGGTTGAAAAACACTGATTTCGTGATTAACAGACGTTTGTACTAAAGATTTGTATCAGTTACTCTTTAAGAATTATCACTCACACAAAACTGTTACAAGTGCTTATTGTCATAAGATACGTTACTATACTAATGGTTGGACCATTTGATATTCCGTTGTGCCTTGGGACATTGACCCTGGGATATTTATTTTTTGTCCCTGCTTAACCAGGAATTTTTTTTTGTCTTGTGCTCATGGGCGATTTAAAGTGCCAATATTTGCTATTCTTTCTGTTAAGATGTTGTTCTTCATATGACATGAAAAAAGTACTGGGAGAGAACTTTAACCAGCACAAAGTTTACATGGAAATATAGGCAAACAGCATCTGCTTCAGAATGCTGGAAAGTTGGAAAGAAAACAGAAGCATCCTTTAACACAGCAAAATTACTGAGGGAGATAATAAAAAGTCACCGAGGTCTCAATCTGTAAGAAAACTACAACCTGCTGTTAGTAATAAGGTTTGTTCCGGGTAGCAGGCTAAAAGCATGTCATGGCATATGGACATTGAAAGATACTATAAAATTGGTGCACCCAAGGAATGCCAAAAATTACAAATATTATAAAATGCTGTGCCAAATATTTTACGCAGAAACTTGAGACTTAAAGTAACTGTATGTGCATAATTTTTTCCTTCGTATCTGCTAGCAATCTATTTTATTTTTCTGCAATTCTTGGTAGGAATTTTTTTTAAACGCAACCTCTCGTGATAATTTTTCCCCAAATCTTCCAAGCCCTCCCCCAAGGATATCAAATAGTGTATCCCTAACAAAGATACCACACACACAGAGAACTATTCAAAGGGGAGAACCATGTAATTTGCAGAAGGGTAGGGAGGAAATATGATGTGAACAAGTTTTTTTCCCAATCATGGTAGTTTTGTGTTTCCAAAGTCTTAGTCAGCCTGTTTTCTTGATGTAATATTCAACTGCTGGATCTTTAAGGTTTAAAATATGCAAAATCAATAAATGTTTGCTCTTTGAGTGATTAAAACATTTTCATTATCTGAATCCCCACCTCCAAACCAAATGGTTCTTACCTAAACAGTACCAATGACCACTCTGCCCCTTAAAAAGCCTGTCAAGATGAATTAACTGTAAATGCGGATCAAGCAATAGCTTTGCAAACAACAAATCTACTTTTCAAAATTGTACAAATTTTGGAGAAGCCCCCTTTTTCAATTGTGATACCTGTACTGGAAATTCCAATTTGGAATTTCCAATTTGGAATCATTCCAATTTGGAACCATTCCACTCCAATTTGGAACCATTCCGAAACGGAATGGTTCCATTCCATTTTATGTTTTATCACATGCCGTCAATAACTGCTGTGATTGAGCAAGATTGACCTATCTTCATGAGTTGACAGTCTTGAATGTTCAATAATAGACAGTAGAGAATCTCTACTGTCTATGGTACAAGCCTAAGACCTTTATGTGTGAATAGCCTTGAATGTCCAAGCCCCAGATCTTGATTTCTAAAGAGCCTTGAATTGACAAACCTGAGATCTCGATGTCTGAAGTGCCTTGAATTGTCAAACCTCAGATCTCGATGTCTGAAGTGCCTTGAATTTTCAAGCCTCAAGATCTTGATGTCTGAAGTGCCTTGAATTTTCAAGCCTCAAGATCTTGATGTCTGAAGTGCCTTGAATTTTCAAGCCTCTAGATCTCGATGTCTAAAGTGCCTTGAATTTTCAAGCCTCTAGATCTTGATGTCTGAAGTGCCTTGAATTTTCAAGCCTCAAGATCTTGATGTCTGAAGTGCCTTGAATTTTCAAGCCTCTAGATCTTGATGTCTAAAGTGCCTTGAATTTTCAAGCCTCAAGATCTTGATGTCTGAAGTGCCTTGAATTTCAAGCCTCAAGATGTTGATGTGTGAATAGCCTTGAATGTTCAAGCCTCGGATCTTGATGTCTGAAGAGCCTTGAATTGTCAAGCCGCAGATCTTAATGTGTGAATTTCCATGTGTGTGAACAGTCTTTCTTGAATGCTCCAAATCTCAAAATTCTCAAAATGTTCAAGACTAATACACAAATTACACTGCCTTGAATGTTCTCGTTTTAGATTCTGTGTGTGAAGAGCTTAATTTATTCAAAGTTTTAGATCGTTCAATATTTAGATCTATGCGAGTTGCCTTGAATCGGTACGGATATAGGCTTGAGTGTTCAAGTTACCGTCTCGGTGTGTGTGCGGCCTTGAATGTCGATTTTAATGTACGTTTTGAAATTGAGCTTTTGGAAAGCTAATTTCAAAATGGAAGCCGTTTTAGGAGTCTTGGCCTCTTCAATATAATAATAATTAATATAATAATAATTAATATAAGTATTATATAGAAATAATATCACGAATAATAATAGGTTCAATTTCCATGAAAATAATTACTATAATTATAATTTATAATTATAATTTACTGTTATTTATTTATTTTATGGATTTCTAAGTAACAACGTTTAGCATTTGTTCTATAATAATATAATAATTTTAATTTCTTTGCCTTCATTCTAGGAAGAATAATAAAGATAATGTATATCGGGGCCATTCAGGTCAAAATTGTTTTCCATTAATTTCAGTGTGTTGAATTAATTTTATATAGACCAGAAATAATTTTTCAAGCATTTTTAATTTTGTTTCATGCAGCCATCCCAAATAAGTGTTAATAGTATAGTACTAAGTTTATGCCTTCAAATTAATTTGATGTGCTAAATTAATTCTACTATTATCCCAACCCAATTCCCCTTATCACCCAATGTACCATTATTAATCACAAGCAGGAACAGTAGCCCACAGTTTTTTTGTTTTTTTTAAAAACATAATTCACTGATACTTGTTTATTTTATGGATTTATAATTAACGACGTATTAATGTTCATTTTATTATGATTTATTTTGATTTCTTTGCCTCATTCCAGGAAGAATAATGAAGACAAATTATTTCTGATTGTTTAACTAAAGTAAAATTATGGCCATGTAATGGTACATTACTTTTTGTGTGACCTGGCATGACCCAATAAACTCTATGATTTGCTGGACCTCCCCTTTCTATGGTAGCAATGGCTTAATTTGAATATGGTCCCTGTATACCTTTAAACATTATTTTTAAACCCAGCAGGCCAAGACAAGGGGGAAATATTTCAAGTTAAATGTTTCATGTTTAATGCTGCCCAGGGCTCAAAATCAACTTATTTTCCCTGGTAGTCCAGTTGGGCAAATTTTAAAAGTCGCCATGACAACATGAAAACAATATGGCCTTTTCATCAGCACTAAGACATACTGTAGCAGGGCTAAAAATAGACCATGGCCCTTCTGTTTGTATAAGGCATAATTTCCGTGTCATTGTAATTGATACATTATTATCAAAATTCAACGAGAATGCGTTTTTATTGGCCATCGTTTCCTGTGCCTGTCATTCAGTACGTCAGTTTAGATATTGAAACTTTGTTGCAAAGTTCCACGGCACGGCCGGTCGTCTCCAGAACAAAGTCATACTATGGCAAATTTCTATGCCCAGCTGGGTTTGACTGCATTTATCTAGCTCGTCCCAAAGTGACGGACGCATCTTCAACCTTTCAGCTTGGTGAAAAACGCATTTATATTGATTCGCCGAAGGCCTGTGGATTCGCTTATTTTTGCACAAGTGCTACACGGACATAGGAAAAAGTTGTTGAATACTCACTGTTTCAGTGAATCCGACATGATGAGAGTTCTCAAATCAAAAACTGTTGCCGTGCTCGAATACAAATGTCTTTTCATTAAATTACGTCATTGTTATACAAGAGTAAGCATTCCAAAGTCTGTCACCCTAATTTTTCAAAGTTTGGAGAAGGGCGGCATTTCCATCTGAACGATTGAACGACGTGAAACGCAAAATTCCATCGCATACAATCCGGCAATATGTACAGTATAAATACTGTATGCGCTCCTGGTACGTAGGCCTATAACCTTATACTCCACAAAATGGCCACAGGCGGCGTGAACTTTCTAAAAGGATTTCCTAAACGTCCTACTTGTTACCTTAGAGACTCACATGTGATGTCCTGAAAGGTATTCTGCAGTAATTCCAGTTTCTGTCAACATGCAAAGCTCAACGACAGGATTATAGCACAGGTAGTGTACAGACAACACATTCACGCAAGTAGACTCTATTGCGCATGCTCATATTGGCAGACTACACTGGCAAACGAGTGTGCATGCGTGAAGTTATATTTGCAGCACAGATTTCACGGAAAAACTCGTGCTTTTGC
The DNA here is from genome assembly GCF_041260155.1 of Ptychodera flava. Classification (NCBI taxonomy): domain Eukaryota; kingdom Metazoa; phylum Hemichordata; class Enteropneusta; family Ptychoderidae; genus Ptychodera; species Ptychodera flava. The sequence goes on from NW_027248415.1 coordinate 229,637, forward strand.
TCTATTTCCATCCCAAAACTCCCTCGATTGCTTACAGTAAATACACATGACAAAATAAAACCCAACAACGTCAGCACAGGGAGAGGGTTTATGGTTTTTGCCACAACTACATATGCCACGCTGAAGTTACAATAACATTCCACTGGCATAGACTCTCCACAGTCGCCTTCCTTGTTTGTGGGTGCCCACGACAGCCACGATGGGCCTGCAATCAAAGGCTACGCTGTGCAGCTCAGCAGCTGTGAGCACGCACGCGCTGCCAGACACAACGACTGTTGGTTTATGCAAGTATATGAATATTCATAAGGGTAGTGATGTCAGAAGAAACACCTATCTAACTGGGCGGAGAGAATATACGTACGACAATTAGAAATCACCCCTATTGACAAAATTAAAATAAACAACACCGTTTTTTCAGAATTCCCACAGCTTCAATGAATTGTTATTAGATTTCTATATGAATTGTTATTAGATATCTATATAATACTTATAATAAATTAATAATAATAATAATAATAATAATATTAAGTATTATATAGAAATAATAATGCGAATAATAATAGGTTCAATTTCCGTGAAAATTTCACCATAAGTGTATTTTGGGTGGAAAAGACCAAATACGATATCGATTTTACTGCCCCATGTTTCCATGGTAACCATTTTAGGGGTTGAAAATTTCAGTTTTTCCAATATGCCATGAAAAGTTACTTTGATTGATATGAAAATTACCTAGTGGGGGAATTCGGGTCAGAGAACACAAAACAAGACTTATCTTAATGTTTCGAGTTGCCATGGTAACTTTTTTGGGATTGAAAATGTTACTTTTTCCCTAATTCCTAGTAAAGAACCATTGATTGATGTAAAAAATTGATAAAAGGGTTTTTCTTGTTAGCACTCCAAAAAATCACTCATTTTAATGTGAGATGTTTCCATGGTAACCATTCAGGAGTAAAAACTACCAGTTTTTCAAACATTCCGCCTAAAATCCAGTAACCAACAGAATATGTTATATCAAAGGGATATTTTGGGCTAGAAAGACCAAATATCCAGTGTAAAAATAAATTCAGTAAATAACAGAAATATTATACCAAAGGGTTATTTTGGGTAAAAAGACAAAACATGGTATCCATTTTTTACTGCCCTGTTTCCATAGTAACCTATTTGCTTTTTAAAATTTCACAGTTTTTCCACATTCCATTAAAAGTAATCCCAGTAACTATGCAAATACTCTCCTAAGTGTATTTATCACAGCATGAACTCCATGTTCATGTTGCCATGGTAACCATTTAGGTAACCACAGTTTTTTTTATTTAAAACCATGCATATTTTAGATCAGGGGTATCTTTTTTCGTTAACCAGACAAGAAAAGGCTATTTTACGAGATTCTGCCCATGAAGTGAATTTTCTAGTCTTTTGATGTGTATACTTGCACACCTTTAATACCAAAGGAAACAGGTATAATGGACGACAGTGGGACTCAAAAGTTTTGTGACCTATTAACAACCCGTTTCACTCTCAGAGTTGTATGCAAATTTTAAAAGTCGCCATGACAACATTACAACGATATGGCCTTTACAGCACTGAGACATACTGTCGCAGGGCTACAAATTGGCCATGGCCCTTCTGCCGGGAGGAGGCATAACTTCTGTGTCATTGTGATTGATACATTATTATCAAAAAGCAACGAGACCGGGTTTTTATTGGCCATCGTTTCCTGTGCCTGTCATTCAAGTACGTCAGTTCAGATATTGAAACTTTGTTGCAAAGTTCCACCGCACGGCCGGTCGTCTTCGTAATTTCCAGAACAAAGTCACATTATGTGCCAAGCTTGGTTTGACTTAGCTGTGGAAACGCAGCTATCTGTTGGCGGGGGTAGCGTGCGTCGCTATGCGGGTCAAAGGTCAACCCCGCCACCTATCCGAATTGTAAAGGTATTTTTGCCTTACCTTTGCCTTACCACACTTCTTAAGTGTGTTGTCGCGCAATGAACATTATTATTATCGAGTTTGTTAAATAAACAAGTCACTCTCAGTCTCTGGTTGTACATTGACTCCTTTTATTTCTAAAGCCGACGTTTCGAACCCACACGGGGGTCCTTCTTCAGGGCACTAAACAAATGAAAGAAACCATATTCAAAGCGTAAATACAACGATAACAGAGCTATTTGTGAAAGCCGTACAGAAGTGGTAAAAATGAATACAGTATAGTGGTTGCTAAATTAATGGATACAATATGCAATATAATAGTTGCAAAAAAATAAAGAAGATGAAGTGATAAGGAAATACACTATTTACAGTGGTGAAACTTACATTGTAGGAGCGTAGAGCCGGTAGTGTGTGGCTCAGATTCTAGGTGGAACAGAGTGTGAATGAGAGGGCTCCCTAGTAGCTAATACAATGGTGAAATGGATATGGAGTTAGGGGGTCACCAGTCTTTTTTGTTGATACCATAAGGTGGAGGGTATTAATTTGGATATGATTTTCAGTTCGAGTGATTTTCTTATTTTATCTTGTTTCGAGTTAAGATCTATGAAGAAACAAGAGACAAATTAACTACAACTGAATCACGCTATTTGAGAACAAAGATCGCGAATGGGTTGACAAAATCACTGCGTTCCGTAAGAAACAAAGGAAAGATCGCCATTTCGTCAAAAGAAAATCAACCAGTAACAAAAAGAAGAACACCCAAGAAACCAAAAAAACAAAGAACATTATCATAATGACACCACAGTCACAAATCTCTCGCAGAAAACCCTTACACCAACACAAATTTCAGTCCTATCAAGAGGCCTCTCATTTTGCCCCAAACCACACGACATCAACAAGATGGAACTACAAACCGATATCCAAGAATTCAAACGAAGGTGTCGCCTCCAATTTATGTTCAGAGACACCGAATCAGATGATACTGAGAATTATGACACCAACGTAGGACCGTTCAAAAAGGAAAAGTCTGGATATAACCCACCAAGAAGCAACCAGCCAGCTTTAGAAGCATTTCTAGAAAACATCAAAGATGACATCCTAGACACAAACAATTGGAGACGCGAGAAGCGCCATCACAGAACTACAGAACGACAACGAAATTACCATCAAGCCATCAGATAAGGGGAGCGGCGTAGTTGTCATGGACACTAGCTGGTACATAAACAAATGCGAGGAACAATTGAATGACTCTACATACTACACCCCTCTCAAATATGACCCTACCACTGAATATATAAAAGAACTAGAGAAACTGGTAAGAAAATGGGAAACTAAAAAGTGGATAACACATGAAACAGCCATTCACCTTATTCCCAAAAACCCACCCCAGGTTACTTTTACGGCCTTCCCAAGATCCATAAACAAGACACGCCACTTAGACCAATTGTCCTACAATGCAATTCTCTAACTACACCTCTAGCAAAATTTGTTGACCATCATCTCCAACCAATAGTTAAATCTCTCCCCTTCTATCTCAAAGACACCACACATCATCTGCAGACCTTGACCAAATCAAGTTAACAAACGACTCCCCCATTGTCACTATGGATGTAGTTTCCCTATACACAAATATCCCACACGAATATGGTATCGCATCTGTTAAACAAGCCCTAGATAATTACGCACATAATTCCACTCACCCTGATCTTATAATAGACATGTTAAAATACAATGACAAATACTATCTCCAAACACATGGCACCGCAATGGGGAATACAGTTGCTCCATCATATGCCAATATCACCATGGGTAGACTTGAAGATGACATTCTAGCCAACTATAACCCTAAACCAGCCCACTGGAAACGTTTCATAGACAACATCCATTTTATTTGGTCACACGGGCTGGAAAAGCTCATTGAATTTCACCAGTACAGTAACACGGTCCATCCCACCCTGAAGTTTACAATAGAGCATAGATCATCCCAATTACCATTTCTGGACACACTTATGATCTTGCAAGGTAACAAAATTGAAACCACTATATACAACAACCCACAGATAAACATATGTATCTTCTAACCACCTCCTGCCATCCACACCATATCTTTCGTTCAATCCCCTGGAGCCAGGCCCTAAGATACAGGAGAATTTGTTCCACAGATCATCTTTATGATTCCGAAGTCATAAACCTGAAAAAAACACTCCTCAACAGAAATTACAAAGCTCCTCTAATCAACACCGCCATTAAAGAAGCCAAAAACATAAAACGCCCAAATCTCATCACATGTTCCAAACCTACAAAATCCGGCCCAAATCGCATACCATTCATCACCACTTACAACCCAGCGCTACCAAAAATATCAAGCATCATAAGAAAACATTGGCCCATCATTCAGTCAAACAAAATAACCAAAGAAGCCTTCCCAACTCTTCCCGTTGTAGCCTATCGCCAACCGCCTAATCTCAGACAAACACTTGTGAGATCAAAATTACACACCACTATTAACACCCCAACCCCAGGAAAATGCCAGCCATGCACACAATGCAATCAATGCAAATTTATGTTAATTCAGGACCATGATGTCATCATCAACCACACCACTGGTAACTCATACAAAATAACCGGCCAATTATCATGCAGCACCCGGAATGTCATCTACACAATACAATGCTCCAAATGTCACCTTCTGTATGTTGGAGAAACAAAACGCGAACTCCAGAAAAGAATCTATGAACACCTGTACAGCATACGTTCAAATAACCCACCCTAATCGCCCAACATTTCAATAGCCCAGATCACAACATCAATCATTTCACTTTCATCGGTATTTGCAAAGTTTACTCGAAACAAGATAAAATAAGAAAATCACTCGAACTGAAAATCATATCCAAACTTAATACCCTCCACCCTTATGGTATCAACAAAAAAGACTGGTGACCCCTAACTCCATATCCATTTTCACCACTGTATTAGCTACTAGGGAGCCCTCTCCTTTCCTAAACGTCCTACTTGTTACCTTAGAGACTCACATGTGATGTCCTGAAAAGTATTCTCTGCAATAATTCCAGTTTCTGTCAACATGCAAAGCTGAACGACATGATTATAGCACGAGACGTAGTGTACAGACTACACATTCACAAGCACATTCAACTCAATTGCACACGCTCATATTGGCAGACTACACTGGCAAAAGAGTGCGCATGCGTAAAGTTATATTTGTAGCACAGATCTCGCGGAAACTCAAGCCTTTGCTCTATTTCCAACCCAAAACTTCCTTGATTGCTTACATAATGCACATGAACAAAATAAAACCAACAACGTCAGCATAGAGAGAAGGTTTATGGTTTTCGCCACAACTACAATGCCACGCTGAAGATACGTTTACAAGGCCAATTACACTGGCATAGACTCTCCACAGTCGCTGTGCCTTGTTTTGTGCATGCCCACGACTGCCACGATAGGCCTGCATTCGAAGGCTACGCTGTGCAGCTCAGTGTAATATGTCGCCTGGATGGCTCAGATTTAACTCCACAGACCAGATTAAACTGTACAACACAACAGTGATTTATTGACTCCCGCCATTGTTGCAGTTACAATTACCCATGAACCTCTGGTGAACAGTAAACTTTCTCTACTGATAGAGGGCGGTGTATATCATGAACACGACATCCCTCTTTTTCTTCAAGATGAAGTGAATTGTTCAAAGTCTGTACTCAGAGTGTATACAAGTGTCTCAGTCAGTTCTTAATTGCATTTCGACAATGAGCAGTTTTAAACAAAAGCTGAATACAGCAATGAATTAACCACTGAACTAACAATTCAAAAACTCAATTTTTTGGGAACAATTTAACTCACAGGCTGGGGTGGACTACCCATTATGTGCCTGTTACTTGGGGATTATTCAGCCCCATGACAGTGTCATTCCATGACAAAGTCATCATACTTCGCTGGTAGTTTCCTAGTGCGAGTTGCTACTAGGAGTTTGCGACATGCTAGACTCACTTGGATTATCAAGAAATGTTTTAACACATGGTTCTGTTGCAGTGTTAGTTCCAGGATTTACAAAGTTAGGTTCAGGATTTACAGCTTCACATGAGATGTGTTTCGCTTGTAATCAACACCTTCAGGTGATTGAACGGTTACCTGGTTACCATCTTTACGCACAACAGTATGTGGATCGAGTGTCATTGAAGTTAGTCGTCAACTTATTCTTCCTTTCCTGTTGAATCAGGACTTCGTCTCCTACACTAATTGTTGATGGTTTCGCACCGCGTCTCAAATCAGCTTCGATTTCGCTTTCAACTCCGGATGATGGTCTTGAACTTCGGTATCCTCCTGGTGATGTGTCGGCAGATCTGGTAATTTGCCCCGTAATGTGCGTCCAAACAGTAGCTCGGCCGGGCTGCATACGTCCAGTTGTAGGGTGGGTGAGTGCTCTGTATGATGCTAGATATTTCCGTATCTCTCTCTTCTAGTCTTGCTTATCGGCTTAAGCAATTTGGAGAGGTTTCAACAAGGACGAGTTCTGGCACTCCACCTCTCCATTGCCCGTTTGTGGAGTAGTCTTGACAGCTTTGATGCCATTGAGCTCACAAAACTTCATATACTCTTCCGACTTGAATTGGGGTCCATTGTCAGACCGCATCGTCACGGGAATACCATGTCGACTGAAGTGTTCCTCCAGACAGTCAATTACCTTGTCTACAGTGGTGGATGTCAGGATGTCAACCTCGTAGTTCCGACTGTAGTAGTCCACCAGCACTAACAAAGAATGACCGGACGGGAGGGGTCCAAGCAGATCGACTAAGTATCTTGAGGAAAATAATCTTTTTTCTAACTTCCAGTTTGGTTTTCGAAAAAACAGACGTACATCAGACTGTGTTTTTCTGTTAAAGACTGCTATTGATAAGATGTTCTCCATGAAAAGATTGAAAAATTCATCAAACAATATCCTTAATGTGGCATTTGTAGACTTTAGAAAAGCATTTGATAGTGTTTGGAGAAAAGGCCTCTTTTTAAAAATGCAGAGGTTAGGTATATCTGGTAGCTTTTACAATGTTGTTAAGTCTATGTATGATGATACTCAGTACAAAATGAAACTGTCCAGTGGTATTTCAGATGGGTTTATTTCCTCATGTGGTGTGAAACAAGGTTGCAATATGTCACCAACATTATTTAATATTTTCTTAAATGATCTTCCACACGAGTTTGGTGGTATTTCTGATTCTCCTATCGAAATTGGAGATCAGAAGTTAAATTGTATATTATATGCAGATGATTTGATACTTATGTCAAAATCAGCTGATGGTTTACAAATTGTATAGATAAGTTGCATGCTTACAGTAAAATATGGGGCCTTTCAATCAATATCAATAAGACAAAAACAATGATATTTAATAGAGGTAACTGTTTCATAAAGAACTGGCAATTTTTTATTGAGAAAAGTGTGATTGAAGCAGTTAATCAGTACACATATGTTGGTGTTGTTTTTACACCTAATGGAAAGTTCAAACGAAATATGATTAATCTTAAAAATAAGGATATGAAAGCTTTATTCAGCATTAAAAAGTCTATATTGTGTGAAAAAATGCTGAATCCAAAGCTGTGTTTAAAACTTTTTTGAATGTTTGATTGTCCCAATTCTTTCATATTGTTCTGAAATATGGGGGACAGAAATTACAAGTGTTGATAACTGCCTTGAAAGTCTTTGTATATCATATCTCAGGTTTATTTTAGGAGTAAGTAAACGCACCCCTTTTGAGGGTATTAGATCTGAGCTAGGTAGATTTCCTTGTAAAATTAAGCTCAATATGTCTGTGATAAGATATTGGTGTAGATTAAATAATTTACCAGGAGACCATATTTTGAAAAATGCACTTAGAGAAAATATACAAATCAATTCTCCATGGGCAAAATTTGTTCATCATGTTTTGGGAAGTTACAATCACAGTCGTGTTTTCAGTGAATTTAGAGTAAATTCTTATTCTCAGTTATGTAAGAAGTTAAAACATGAGTATGAAAATCAATACTTAGAAACTTGGAAGAGAACCCTTTTCAATGATTCAAGGAAGAATGGAAGTGGTAACAAACTGCGCACTTATAGAATCTTCAAGACCAAGTTTGGTTTTGAAAAATATTTAAGAGATATTTCAGATTTCAGGTTACGTAGAAGTTTAACAAAATATAGACTGAGTGATCATAATTTGCGTGTTGTAGGAAATGTAAACCTCATTTACCTTTAAATGAAAGAATTTGCATGAGATGTGATAGTAATGTAATAGATGATGAGTTTCACTTTTATTCACATGCAAGTGTCATATTTCTGAGAGATTGATTTTGTGCCAGAAAAGCGGAACAGATTTTTCTATCACTATGAGTGTCAAAGAAAAAGTAGAAGAGATGAAAAAGATTATGGAACAGAATTTTCTAAACCTTGCTATATTTATAAGGAATTCTGGTGTTTGCTGACCCCTCCAGTAGCTACCTACAGTTAGCTGTTTACAGTCAGAGTTATAAATTGTACTTCAATTCAATTTACTTGGATTTTAATATCCATTTGATGGTGTTCAGTTTTGGACATGTTGTTCTTTCATCTGAAATGTACCATACCACACTCTCTGTCAGTGTGTGTTGAGTAATAAAAGATTGATTGATTGATTGATTGACTTTGGCCAAGTCTTGCCAAGGACCATCCGGTAACACTGTAGACCTCATTGGTTCAGCTGGGTCTGGTCTGGCTACAAGTTGACAACCAAACATGATCGGACGAGTCTTTCTGCTGCTCTGTCACGGAACCTGGCCACCAAACTTTGGTACGCAAGTTCTGTTTGGTGCCAACTACACACAAGATGTCCTTCATGGGCTAGAGTTAAGGCTTGTTGCCTCAGCTTCATGGGTAGTACAATACGGGTTCCTCGTAGTATCAGCTGCCCAATCATACACAACTCTCCAGCCACATGTTGATATTGTTTACAGCTTTCAAAATGGTCAGAGTTGATCGCCATTCTCAACTCTGTAAACTCTGGGTCGGTAGCAGAAGCCTCCTCAACTTCACGGGTTGTCAGGGCTTGAGAAGTTGTATGTACTGCCACAAATCTCACATAGTCATCAGCTCCGTGATCATGGCACTCAACTTTACCGCCAGGTTTCAGAAGTCGAGAGAGAGGGTCAGCCACCATCTGCTTGCCTGGTATGTGTACCACATTGAAGTCGTATGGCTGCATGGGAAGAAACCACCTTTCAATCCTTGCACTCAGTTTAGAATGACGCCCGTATATCACCTCGAGGGATGTTTGTGATCGGTCATAAGGACGAACTTCATGGCATAGATATATGGATGGAACTTCTCGCAACTCCATACCAGAGCAAGTGCCTCTTTCTCAGTCTGAGAATATCGCCGCTTGATGTCAGTCAGAGATCTGCTGGCATAACTTAGGGACTGGTCAGTTCTTCGGCCTGGGGGGGGGTGGTGGATTATTTTTTGCCGACGTCAAAAAGTGGCTGACCCCCCCTATGCCAAATTTTGAAAACAGGGTGACCCCCCTATTCCAAATTTTGAAAACAGGTGACCCTCCCCCCCCCCCCCCCCCGCACGCGACAACTGTAATATGTAATAATACAATACTGTAATATATATATATATATATATATATATATATATATATATATATATATATGTAAATATATATGTTATATTTTACATACATTTATATTTTAAGTCATTCTGTGTTTTAATGAAATTGTTGGCATGTCAGTTGTAAGATAGGAATTTCAAAGTGTCAATCTTAAAGTTTGAATACAGTACATTTTGAATGGGCTGTGAATGTATTTCACACTTTCTATGCTTAACCAGATGTCCTGAACTGTTGTACAGAAATGGATGTCAATCATTAATATCAAACAGGAAAAAGCAGTAAATCAAAAACTTTGATGGGTGTTTAAGACAATTGCCAGCCATCCAATTAAATCTCCTGAGGAACATAGAGAGGCATTTTAGCCAAATCTGATGTGTGCAGAGTCTGAGATGACCTTTTCTTGTAACATTGATATTTGTGCATGTTGCTTTCTCATACTGAATTCTCATAGAGAGAACAGAAAGGTATCAGGAATTTGTCATGCTTTTCATATGAAATGCAGATTTCATAATAGTACACTTTCACTTAGCAAACATCAAGATATCTCTGGCATATATCTCTAATTTATTAAAGTGTGGCGCCCGAAGGGCGCGGAGAAAAATATGAAACATCCTGATATCTCTGATATATATGTCTTGTATATTAAAGTAATGCACAGGAAGGATGTGCTGAAAAATGTCTGATATATTAAAGTAATGCGCTTGAAGAGCATGCTGAAAAATATTGAACATACATATATCTCTGATATATGTATGCCTGATATGTTAAAGTTGGGCGTGCTGAAAAATATGTCTGATTATTAAAGTTACGCGCCCGAAGGGCGCACCGAAAAATGCAACTGGATGAAATTTGTGGCTGACATCATGCATTTTAGGCAATGATGAGCCTGTGTCGAAATTCAAAAAACACGACGCCCCCCTATTGGGCATTTCAAAAACATGGTGACCCCCCTATCACCAAAGTCAAAAACATGGTGACCCCCCCCCATGAATCCACCGGCCCCCCCCCCCCAGGCCGAAGAAACTGACCAGTCCCTTACTGGTCTTAAACTGCCATCTGGTTGTTCCTGGGCCACACAGCACCCAATCCGACCGGACTTGCATCTGCAAGGACAACTGTGCGTGCTGTCTTACTGAAATATGCAAGTGTGGTAGCGTCTGCCATTCGTCGTTTCAATTCGTTAAATGCATTGCATTGACGCTGCCCAATTTAAACTTCACACCTTCACGTCTAAGTTCAGACAGTGGTTCACAGATCGTTGAACAGTGTGGGATAAATCGACAACTGAAGTTGACTAATCCCAGGAAGCTCCGCACTTCGGCTGCATTTTGGGATTCCCTAGCTTCAAGGACGGCTTTTACTCGTGACTCAGTAGGGCCGACTCCCTTCTCAGAAAGCAGCATTCCCACGAACTCGAGCTTACTCATGGAGAATCAATGTTCAAGGTTAGTCCACACAGCTTAAGTCTGTTCATGACTTGATGAACTCGCTTGTCATGCATCGCATGGTTTTAAGGGGCATGCACAATCATGTCATCATAAATGTTGCCTACCCCTGGTATTCCGGCCAATGCCGAAGAGATTTCGTGTTGGTACAGCTCACTGGCCGAATTTACACCAAACAGGAGTCTCTTGTACCTGTATAGACCACAGTGTGTCACAAATGTGCAGATGTCTCTTGACTCAGGGTCCAGCTCCAGCTGATGGTAGCCCCACTTCAGATCTAACTTACTGAATACTGTGGATCCATTCATAGTTTGAAGTATCTCATCTACAGTGGGAATTGGGTATCTGCCTCTAATAATGGATGGCTTCATTGGCTCTCCTCATGTCAAGACATAGTCGCATGTCCCCATTGGCTTTGGGAACGACAACCACTGGATTAACCCACCTGCTTGGGCCTTCAGCTGGTTCAATGATGTCGTTTTCCACCAACTCTTGGATTTTCTGTTCCACCTTACTTCTTAAGTTGAAGGGTGTACGCCTCAGTGGCTGCTACTGGTTTAACCCGATCATCAACATGTATTGTGACTTGTTTAGTGTTCAGTTTTCCAACTCCCCTAAACATTTCTGGGTATTGGCGTAGCATCTCACCTTTTTGATCAGAGATAGAGTTCACAACATCTACTCCAACCTTCAGTGCTCCAAGTTCGGTAGCTGTAGTTTTACCGAGCAGTGGTACACCACTCCCTTTCACAACAGTGAACTTGGCAACTGTTTTCTGTTTGCCCACTTTGATGTCACAGGAGAATCCACCAGTAACAGTCAAGGGCTTGTCAGATGCGTATGGGTATAACTTGGTGTTTTGCTTGTACGATGCACACTGGATTTTCTTTGTTTTTAGAGTTTTCCATGTGTCCTCATCCACAATGTTGGTGGTAGCTCCTGAATCCACCAACATGTTCAGCTTAACACCACCGATCACAGTGGTGATCACACCACTTGAGGCTTGATCTTTGATGTGAAATGCATAATCACCACTGGGCAGATCGTCCATGTAGCCGACACGAACACGAAGTGTGTGTTACCGGCTACCAAAAACTATGAAAAATAGTAAAGAATGAGCTACAAAATCACTATCAGTTTAAGTTGCAGGTAGAATAAGTCTGTGCCTTTGTAAAAAATACTAAAAAAATAGTAGAAAGTGAAGAACCAGCTGAAAGTTAGTTGAGGAGACCTTGACCGCATATCATTTGCATCTCATTGTCGGCTACATGGACTGTGTGCCCACCACTGACACTGCTTGGGTTTTGCTCAGAGTTCACGCAATTCACCTTCTTCTGTTTTGTTTTACAGACTGCTGCAAAATGATCGGCACCATTGCATTTCAAACATTTTTTTCCTCTCGCAGGGCAATTTGGGTCTTTGCCATAGTGTCCACTCTGCCCACATCGGTAGCATGCATTGCTGCTGTGGCTGCTGCGTTTGCCTTTCACCCTTTGTTTAGGCTTACGTTTGTCAACACGGTTGATGGTAACGACTGTTTCTGGCTTACTTGTTGTCAAGGTCGCCATTTGGTTTTCAACTTCTTCACACTGTCTTGCTACTGTCAATGTGTTTGCAAGTGTTAGCATCGAACCCTCTTCAAATAATTTTCTGCGTATGTAATCAGAATTACACTTTGCAATGACCTCATCACGGATTTGGTTGTCCGCATCAGCACCAAACTCACAGTCTTTTGCTGCGCGTCGTAATCTAGTTACAAATTGCTGAACCGTTTCCCCCTTTTTGTGGGTAAGGGATCGAAAACTTCGCCTCGCGTATGTTGAGTTTGCTACTGGCACAAAGTGAGAGTTCAAAGCATCAACGGCCTTGCTATACTCAGTTGGCGTACTGTATCATCCAGTGTACTGAAAACATCCTGTACGTCGGGTCCAGCTAAGTGTAACAACTTTGCCTGCCTCTGTCTGGCAATATTTGGCTTGTCCGGGTCTAAAATCAAATCTTTGGCGTCTGCAAAAAGTTCGAAGGAAGCCAACCATCTTTCCATCGTTGACCTACCGTCGCTGCATCTCCAGCACAATCAAAGATTGAATGACGTTTTTCCCTTTCTCACTCATCTTGAAAAGTTCTTTCGGTGATACTCCTTGTCGCCAATGTAATATGTCGCCTGGATGGCTCAGATTTAACTCCACAGACCAGATTAAACTTTACAACACAATGGTGATTTATTGACTCCCGCCATTGTTACAGTTACAATTACCCATGAACCTCTGGTGAACAGTAAACTTTCTCTACTGATAGAGGGCGGTGTATATCAGAACACGACACTCAACAGCTGTGAGCACGCGCTGCCAGCTTTTGGAAGTATATGAATATTCATAAGGGTAGTGATGTCAAAAGGAACACCTAACTTGGCGGAGAGAATATACGTATGACAATTAGAAGTCACCCCTATTGACAAAATTAAAATAAACAACACCTCTTTTTCAGAATTCCCACAGCTTCAATGAACTGTTATTAGATTTCTATATAATACTTATAGCCCCTAAGCTTGTAATAATAATAATAATAATTAATATAAGTATAACGCGAATAATAATAATAATAATAATAATAAGTATTATAAGTATAATTAAGTATTATATAGAAATATAACATGAACAATAGAAAAAATAACCCAAATAATAATAGGTTAAATTTCCGTAAAATTTCACTATATAAGGGTATTTTGGGTCGAAAAGACCAAATATGATATCGATTTCACTGCCCCATGTTTCCATGGTAACCATTTTAGGGGTTGAAAATTTCAGTTTTTCTAATATCCCATGAAAAATTACTTTGATTGATATGAAAATTATCTAGTGGGGGAGTTCGGGTCAGAGAACACAAAAACCAGACTTATTTTAATGTTTCAAGTTGCCATGGTAACTATTTTGGGATTGAAAATGTTACTTTTTTCCTAATTCCTATTAAAGAACTATTGATTGATGTAAAAAATTGATCATAAGGGTTTTTCTGGTTAGCACACAAAAAAATCACACTCATTTTAATGTGAGATGTTTCCATGGCAACCATTCAGGAGTAAAAATTACCAGTTTTTCAAAGATTCCACCTAAAATCCAGTGATCAACAGAATGTGTTATATCAAAGGGATATTTTGGGTTAGAAAGACCAAATATCCAGTGTAAAAATCCAGTAATCCACAGAATATTATACCAAAGGGTTATTTTGGCTTAGAAAGACAAAATATGATATCCATTTTTACTGCCTTGGTTTCATAGTAACGTATTTGCGTTTTAAAATTTCAACAAATTCCATTAAAAGTAATCCCAGTTACTATGCAAATGCTCTCCTAAGTGTATTTATCAGAGCATGAACTCCATGTTCATTTTTGTTTTATGTTGCCATGGTAACCATTTTGGTAACCACAGTTTTTTTTATTTAAAACATAATTCAGTTTTTTATTTATTTTATTGATTTCTAAGTAACAACTTTTAACATTTGTTCTATAATAATAATAATTGTAATTTCTTTGCCTCCAGCTAGGAAGAATAATAAAGATAATGTAAATTGGGGCCATTCTGGTCAAAATTATGTTTTCCATTAATTTTAGTGTGTTAGAATTAATTTTATATAGACCAGAAATAATTTTTCAAGCATTTTCAATTTTCAATTTTCTACTACTATCTCAAATTAATTTATGAACCCAATTCCCCTTAGCACCCAATGTACCATTATTTATCACAAGCAGTAACAGTAGCGCACAGTTTTTTTTATTTAAAACATGATTCACTGGTACTTATTTATTTTATGGATTTATAATTAACGACGTATTGATAAAATAATTAATGTTGATTTCTTTGCCTCATTCCAGGAAGAATAATGAAGACAAATTATTTCTGATTGTTTAACTTAAGTAAAATTATGACCATGTAGTGGTGCATTATTATTTGTGTGACCTGGCTTGACCCCATAAACTCTATGATCAGATCTCCCCTTTCCATGGTAGCTAAATTTGAACATGGTGCCTGTATACCTTTAAACACTTTTTTAAACCCAGCAGGCCAAGACAAGGAGGAAATATTACAAGTTAAATGTTTCGTGTTTAATACAGCCCTACTTGTAAATAAAATTAAACTAACACCAACTCTCAATGAATTTTGCCCTATTTCTCACTTGTGCGAACGTCGTAGGAAACACTTATTGCAACAATTTACCCTAAATATAAAGAATCAGCTGTCAATTAAACTGCGGTTGCTAACCAACCAGAGGTAAACAGTGAGACTAAAAGTGCCCAGAAATACGAGCGCAATAGACTAATCGTTTTGGCGTGTGCCAACTCACTTATAGAAAACCGCAAAGACTAGTCGTTTTGGCGTGTGCCGGCTAATCGGCTAACAAAAACAGGAAACTGCAAAACCGCAAAAAAGTGATAAAGAAATGTAAATAGCTATGGAATAGTTTCTATAAAAATCTCTACACATGTGTATCAACCTGGGGCCTATAGCACAATGGAATAGCCAGTATTATTGTAAAAGGCGATAGTCATATCAAACTATTGACATGCGACAAAAATAATTAATCTTTCCACCTTTCAGCTTGGTGAAAAAACGCATTTATTGATTCGCCAAAGGCCTGTGGATTCGCTTATTTTTAGTCCCCACGGACACCGTCAGGGGGGACTTATAGGTTTGGTCATGTCTGTGCATGCGTGCGTGCGTGCGTGCGTCCGTGTGTCCGTCCGTGCGTGCGTCTGTCCGTTCACGCAGATATTTCAAAGATGCCCAGAGCGATTTCATTCAAACTTTGTACAAGGATTATTACCTATGCCATACATATGCAGGTTGATTTGTTTTGTGATCTTATCCAATATGGCCGTGTGGCGGCCATTTTGTTTCCTGTATTTGATGTCAGTACGTATGTTCACGCAAATTTCTCAGTGATACTAGAAGCGATTCCATTCAAACTTGGTAAGTATATTACTCTATATGTTATACATATGCACGTTGATTTTTGTTCTGATCTGGTCTAAAATGGCTATGTGGCGGCCATTTTGTTTCCTATATTTTACGACTGTGCGGGCGTTCACGTAAATTTCTCAGCGATGCCGGGTGGGATTGCATTGAAAGTTAATACCTATATTAATCTCTATCACATATATTGCACGCCGATTTTTGTAATGATTCAATCATAAATGGCTGTGTGACGGCCATTTTCTTTCCTGTCTTTGATATCCATCCACAGGGTCCCCAGGTATGATCCACAGGGTCCCCAGGATGAAATTAATATTAATGCTGTGTCCATGCACAGGGGCTTATGAATGCAGATATCTGAGATATTCCTGTGCCAATTCTTTTTAGTCCCCAGTGACACCGTCCGGGGGGGGGGGGACTTACAGGTTTGGTCATGTCCGTGCGTGTGTGTGTGCGTCCATCCGTCCGTCCGTCCGTTCACGCAGATATCTCAGAGACGCCTGGAGCTTGGTGCAAGGATAGTACCCTACCTCATACAGATGCACGTCAATTGTTTCACGATGCGATCAAATTTGGCCGCGTTAGAGGACTTTTAGTTTACGCCTCCATAGACTCCCATGTATAAGGCTGTTCTCCATAGACTCCGATGTACCGGTATAAGATAAGGCCAAAAAAAATAAAATTTAGTTTCTAATCGTATTCATATTGCAAAAAGGATGCAGTGACACAGTTTTTAGTCCCCACAGATAAAGTTCAGGGGGCTTATAGATTGGGTCATGTCTGTCCGTGAGTCCATCCGTTCACGCAGATATCTCAGACGCTTTGACAAAATGTCACTGGACCTTGGTGACCTTTGACCTCAAATATACATATTTGTCCATAACTCAGTAACCACAAGTGCTAAACCTTTCATATATAGTATGATGGGACACCTTATGACGCCACATATTGTACCTCATTAATTATGCACATATCTAATTTTGAGCGAGCCAATAGAGCTAGAGGTCTGAGTTTTGATATATAGGGATAACTTAGCAATACAATTTTTTTGACAAAATGTCACGTGACCTCAATAACCTTTGACCTCAAATATACATATTTGTCCATAACTCAGTAACCACAAGTGCTACACTCTTCATATTTGGTATGATGGGACACCTTATGATGCCACATATTGTACCTCATTAATTATGTGCATATCTAATTTTGAGTGAGCCAATAGAGCTAGAGGTCTGATTTTTGGTATATAGGGATAACTTAGCGATACAATATTTTTGAGAAATGTCACGTGACCTCAATGACCTTTGACCTCAAATATACATATTTGTCCATAACTCAGTAACCACAAGTGCTACACCCTTCATATTTGGTATGATGGGACACCTTATGACGCCACATATTGTACCTCATTAATTATGCACATATCTAACTTTGAGCGAGCCAATAGAGCTAGATGTCTGATTTTTGGTATATAGGGATAATTATAGGATAGAAATTTTTTGACAAAATTTCATTAGACCTCGATAACCTTTTACCTAAAATACATGTTTATGTCAATAAATAAGTAACCACAAGTGCTATGTCCTTTATATTTAGTAGGATGGGAGACCTTATGACAACACATGGTTTACCTCATTAATTATGCGCATATATAATTCTTGGCAAGCCAATAGAGCTAGAGGTCTCGATTTTTGCATATAGGGATTAATTAGCAATACAATTTTTTTTCGATATGTCACATGACCTTGATGACCTTTGACCTTGATTATACTTATATATGCATAACTCAGTAACCACAAGTTCTTTATGCTTCAATTTTGATAGGATAATAGACCTTAAGATGTCACATCTTGTACCTCATTTATTATGCGCATATGTATTTCTTGGCTGGCCAATACAGCTGGAGGTCTGATCTTTTTTCCTGATTTAGAACCATAACTTAGACATGCCTCTTGTTTCAAATTGGGAACAATGATATAGACCTATGTGTCCATAGATCTGAACGCCACTCTCCAGTGATACATCTTAATGACCATATTTCCCTGCCCAATAAAGACTAATACTCCTATTACAAGTGGGGACTATGTCATTGTCAATGACTTGTTGTACAAGTGCTACATGGACATTATCCATAGGAAAGAGTTCCACTCACCGTCTCGATTGCTGTTTCAGTGAATCGGCAATGATGAGAGTTCTCGAATCAAAAACTGTGGCCATGCTTGAGTACTCGAGTACAAATGTTTTCTCATTAAATTACGTCATTGTTATACAAGAGTTAGCATTCCAAAGTCTGTCATCCTGTTTTTTCAAAGTTTAGAGAAGGGCGGCGTTTCCATCATAATGACTGAACGACGTGAAACGCAAAATTCCATCGCATATTCTCCGGCAATATGTACAGTAGAAATACAGTAAACGCTCTAGGTACGTATCTTATACTAAAAAAAAAGGCCACAGGCGCGTGAGCTTTCTGAAAGGATTTCCTAAAACGTCCTACTTGTTACCTTAGAGACTAACATATGTTGTCCTGAAAAGTATTCTCTGCAGTAATTCTAGTTTCTGCCAACTTGCACATCATTTTAAAAGCTCAACGACACGCACGAGACGAAGAAGTTCCAGACTGAACGTTCACGCGCACGGAGACTCAATTGCGCACACTCATATTGTCAGCTGCACTGTTTTGAGGGGGGAGGGAGGGGGTTTCAAGTAAAACGAAGGAATTACGTTACTTGTGCGTCAGCTTTTATTATCGACGGCCCCTAAATGCATTTGTATAAGTTTCGGATACAGCAATAGTAAAGACCTTTCAAATCCCGTTTTACCCTGGGAGATTACCATCAGTTGCCTCATGATGGATGAAAAAGGTGAAACCAACAAAATGAAATTCAAAGTCACAAGAAATTATTGATATAAAACTCATCCTACAGCCAGTATCCAACCATACAGTATTGTTTAACTTGGATGGGTTTGGTTTAATGTCAAAATGGTTATTGAACGGAAGTCAATTAAAATGTATATTTCTGTGATAATAAAAGGTGAATTCACACGCCTCAATTTTTTTCTAGATCCTTTGCATTGATAATGGTATCTTCTGAGAGGTATCTGAAAGAGTTTGCCAAAACTTACGTCAAAGGGTACGAAGAAAAAACCCCAGAGAAATGAAACAAAAAATTACAGTTGCAATTAAATTTACATTTAATTGAAAGATACAAGGAATGTCTATTGTTCAAGTATTTTTGGACAGTGAAAAATTATTTTCTTGCAAATAAATGGATGATTATAACTCTGCTAAAATCTTGGTTAATGCTGAGTAAGGGCACGGAGACCTTGACCACATCTTCTAATCTGTGCAAGCGAATTCACAGTGGACTCATATCACCCCTGTACTATAGCAACACGTCAACACTGTACACTGATGAAAGTCAGATCCACCTGATACTCGTTATCACTATCTCATAAGCATGCCATTCATTCTTGCATGACACCCAATCTGGTACCTAATTGGATCATTCCCCATCAGCCACCAGTGCTAACATCCGCATGCTCATTGCCATGTTGTAGCCATTTCAACTTACTCCACACTGACGTTCACATCAAAAATTCGACACTGGCATCAAAAGACCACCAGGACGCATATGGCCTGCCGATCATCGCTAAAATCTTGGTGAGCCGGCGTCCTTCGACTGTCTCTGTTCCAAGGACGGGGATCTACATGCAGCTTTAAAGGGAAATTTACCCTGAAAATTAATTTTGGAATATTAAACTGATATGGTCATTGAAAGGCTTTCGAGTCGATTTTATTCACTTTCACTCACTGGCTAACGAACAGCGGTGTACTAAAATACCAGAAGTGACGTCCTAAACTTGGTCATTGAAGCAGTCGACGTGTGCAACTGTAAGCTTTTCCACTTACAGTGTATAGAATGGCTACAGAATATAGGGGCCAAGCACTCGGTGTCGATGTTTAAGTCGAGCAGAAATAAAGTTTTCTGCGAATGCAACTTCGAGAAGGGCTGCTTTTAGCGAAAGTGTCAAGTCCAACTACTGAACTACAAGGCAAAAAAAAACTGCCCGGGACATATCCCCATGGGGCATATCCACCCCAAGTGCTTTGCTTGCACATGTGGGACTATGCGAACGCTCAGGCACTAGAAACGGAACGCGCTGAAGACAGGACCACTAGTTCTAGACTAATCATGGCTACATCAGGGTGTTCTGTAACACATTAAAATCCTTGCACTTTTAGAATTAATGTCGATCTCTTTAGAGCATTGGCATTACTTCCGTGTCGGCATGATTCCACAGCGATTGGTTGACAATGACAGGCATGATTGATCGCCGAGAGTAATTTGAACTTCGTCATCGGAGCTAGAATAGTCACTTTCCGAACTCGAGTCGCTGTAACTTTCTGACGATGTTAGTCT
Source organism: Ptychodera flava (assembly GCF_041260155.1). Taxonomy (NCBI): domain Eukaryota; kingdom Metazoa; phylum Hemichordata; class Enteropneusta; family Ptychoderidae; genus Ptychodera; species Ptychodera flava. The sequence goes on from NW_027248415.1 coordinate 250,035, forward strand.
TGGATCATCGATAATGCTCGTTCAGGTTTGAAGTTATTACCGATTATCTTCGCCATTATGATTTTCAGTCGAGCGCTGAGGTTTGCGTACCGCGTACGCGTACTCCACTTGGCGTAGAAGCTTTGTTATAAGTGACCTCGCTTTGAACCCGCTGTGACTAGCAAGTTTGATACGTCACTTCCGGTTTCCGTGCGTTCAGCTTGTGGCCACTGCGCTAATACGCGCAAGTGAAAGTGAATGAAACCAACGCTATTTTGTTAATTTTTCACTAAATAACGACCTGATTACCTAAGAAAGTCTGGGTAAATTTCCCCTTTAAGCCGCTTGCACACTCAGGCCATCCATAGAGGAGCTAGGTGTGGGCCGTCCATCCTGATTTCTGCTGCATCAAGTACTGACACCGTACACCAGCCGATCATAGACGGGGCGCCGGGCGACTGACCAGATCTCCTTTGCACTGTGGAGGGATCGGGTCGGCACACTGTACTGCTACACTACTACACAGTACACTCATCAGTCATGAAAAAGATGGTACCATCAGCCCAACAACAGAGCTGCACTGTCCACTTCATCGGCTTTAGCTGCTCACCTTCATACATCGATCCGACAACTGCCAACCATATTAAGTCTGTCATCCTGTGTCCATAGCAGTACACAATGGCCAGTTAGCTATCCATCAACGTGACCATGACCCATTGACCGTACAAAACGGCGACGGAACTTGTGGCCACTGACGGCGCACATCACTTCCTGGATCCTCTACCGTAGGCGGCGTACCTCAAAACAACACGGCTAACATGGCTGCGCCCATCCACAGCAGGCCCAACATGGCGGTTTCGACTGAACGTCCTTGCATCCCTTCCCCACGCTTGACCCACGGACAACGTAGTGGCGGCAGTATCGCCAATCACCTGCTTTTACCGTTCATTAGCAGACATTATTAAATGAATGCCCTACTGTCTTCTATTTTGCTGACTGCGGGTAAGCTGTCGCCCTCACGCCCATCTCTGAACGGAACACCTGGTCGATGCACCTCAATGACTGTGATAAGACTCAGCTCAGCATCTAAGTTCCCATGTAAGCTATGCAGGAATTAAGTCATCATGCTCGAGGTTAGACGTCGACAAGAATCGACGAGATCGCAGGAGATGACTGACGAGATAATGACTATCACAAGTGCTACTTGTGATTACATTACCAGAGTTTATAGTTACTTGGTGACAACGACCACAGCAATATGGTCAAAGCGTGCCACTATATGATCGCAAGGTGGCATTCTGGCCGTGCATAACATTGACTTCCAACCAAGACCTCCGATGATCCCACGCATAACAACAACAATCGGCGACTACTAGTTGACAACAACAGCGACTGTGGTACATAGTGCAGTGACGAGCCAGTGGGGGCACTGGTCTGAGAGTAGCCTTTGACCTGACCTCCCCAGACAGACACAGAGGATGACTAATTGCAAGATCTCAGACTATGATAAGATACTGGACAACTGCAACATGACTGTACTCACTCTGTGGCGACTGCAGACAATAACAGCATCAACAACGACCAATGATGATGCAATTCTTCGGTCACTAGTGCCTCTGGTTGCTCATAATTGAAGGGGTGTTGCTATCGAGATCCTGAGGGACCACGGTACCACGTTGCCCAATACGTGACATGATCCTGTGAAGGGGTCTGTGTCGCCTTCCAGGCCGCCATGCATCCCCGCCGTGACAGCAAGCCCACCTGTTTGGTCTTAATTTGGGGGTTGCTGTCGCAGATCTGGAGAGACCTTGGTACCACGTTGCCCAAGGCGCGGCATGATCCCGTAAGGGGTCCGTGTCGCCTTCCAGGCCGCCATGACGCCGTGCATCCCTGCAGTGGCAGTAAGCAGCCCTTGGTAACACGCTGTCCTCCCTTGATGTCATTCAAATCTGCGACTGGCTTCACGGGAAAGGCCGCCGCGACGCCTGGACATGCCATCACCCCTTGATTTTGGTTTTGTACAAATATTAACACGCGGACGTGCAGAATGCCACGCCAGCTGCAGACGTACTCACGGCCTGTTCTGGTATATGGTAGGAAGATTGGAACTCATTTGGGATAATTGGATCTTCATATTTTTCTAATTTCTCAAAATTGTTTGGTGCCCTATAGCTGAATGTGGCAATATTACAAATTACACATAAAAAACAAGTGTTTAACTTAAAAAGAAAAGCAAATGAGCTTACATTTGCAGATTAAACCGACATTTTTAGATTAAACTGACATTATTCATCATCCAATTATCCCAAAAATAGTTCCATTTGTGTTAGTCACAGATTGAAATATATCATATCATTTGACCTTTGTGTTATCCGGCCAACGATCCGACGATTTTGTTTTATTTTATGTGAACGCTAAATATTTGATGTGAGAGAGAGAGGGGGGGGGATGAAAAGTGACCCATGCAGGACTCACCCCCATCCCCCGAATTTATTTCGGATGCTCTACCAACTGAGCTCGACATGTCGTGGTTATTTATTGACAAAGCATCGAACTACTCTAACACAAGCAAGCGATGTAATCTTAGTATATCAGAAAAGCTGCACATTATCAATGCTTACTAATCTACACTGTTAAACAAACGCTCTGAGTTGGTTCCAAAACATACATTATTTATCAAATTTTAACACCACCTCCAAATAGAATGGTACGTCCAAAACATAAATGAGAATCCTTTCACTTCTGTCTGAAGATTGCAGGATGCATGAAACTTAAGTAACAGATATTATTACTTTGTAGTTGAAGTAATTTGTGTTATTATTTGTAACGTCTGCTCTCCGCATCGAGCACTGTAATTTCCCACGAGGACATCTGTATACGTTGATTTGTCTCATATATTTATTGAATTTATAGGCCTCCGGCCCCATTTTAAGGAGTGACATTTCAGAATCATGTACAATTTTAAAGCGGTATGGAGTACGCTCTACAATACAGCAAATAATTATTGAGAAACACAATGTTTTCTTAAATTAAATGCCTTGTAAAGAAATATACAGAGTTTTCGCAAAATTACACCATTTGAATACTGTAGCAAATTGTTAAATTTACACTGATTCGGATCGATAGAATATTCATTTGGAATATTTTAAGACGAAGGTCTTTGTAAGCAGGGCATTCTAACAGAAGTGGAACTCATCCTAAACTTTGTTTTAAATACAAACTTTACAATGTGTTTCAGTAGAAGTGATACCTGTGCGTCTACCTTCTTCAATGTTCAGTGCACAGCCACACCGAAAACATGCCAATATTCGAAGAAATTTGAAACTAAGACTAATATGTAAATATTTATCTGGTTCCAATGCACTTTTATAATTGACATAATTACGCATTTTGGTTTACAAAAAGGGTATCGATCTTTTTTGTCGCATCGGAACGTGACCGGTTGATCCATTGACAAGGGTTCCGTACGCAATTGTTGATACACACTTCTGTGGGCCTCTATAGGGCTGGTCTTATGTGTCAGCAATGGTTCAATCTAACATTTTAGCAAGTTTATTTTGTTTTGACCTTGGTGCTTTGCCTGTTCTGAAGAAAAACACAATGAGGATTTATTCTAAGGTTGTTGTTAAATTTACTGAATCATGGACTGGTGAAATGGAGCGGATCACCAGTGAAATGATAATTATACATAGTGATCATAAATGAATATTCGATCATCGATATTTTGGTCATTACGAAGAGTTGTATTTGATATATTATTGACTTATGGACCAGTATCCTTTGTGACTAACAGCTGTTAAACTAATCGATTGACGCTTTAGTTCACGACTTTAATATATTTTCTTTAGGTGTCATGGGACGATCGTGTGATCAAAAGAAGATATAAAAAATGCATCAACTCGAGTTTTAGAATCTTTTACTTTCTGGATAAAGATGCACAAAAAGTCAGTCATATCAATGTAGTTTCACACCAAAACAGAGTATGTTTAGAATGCCTTTCTGCAATATCCAAATTTAACAGACAGGATGGTTTTAGGCGAACAACAGAGAGTTAAGAGGTTTTTTATATTGAAAGTAACAGTTGTCATAACATGTCAGTCATGGTCTGTTAAAATACTATGGCAAAACAATGAATTTTCTGAAACAAATCCTTATTTGACTGTAATTATTGAGGAACCGTCATGGATGTTATTCTGACGCTTATCATCTTACACAAATCCTTTCACACGGATCTGATCTGGTCTGACCTGGTGTATAGTTGTTAATGATGAATATGCAAAAAAATCAAGTCAGCCAATACCTTCGAAGGCATAAATTGAGGGTTAACGGTAACTCCCTCATTTATTTCGAACAAAACTTTTGAACTTTGTGTTTGTTTTTTGTATAGCTGTAATTGAGAAGCTTTTGGCATGCTGGATGATGAGTTGAATGTCACTTGTCGATACATAGAACTGTTGATAAGATTTTACAATTCTTCAAAATCATCATAAGTGTACAGGATTTCGCTTCCAAATTCTAAATAGATGTGGTCTTTGATTTATATTTTGTGATTTATTCAAAGGTGCAAATATTGTAATAACTATCAAACTATTGAAACCTAGCGGTAATATGTATATTTTGTTATGGTCTTACCGATGAAATGGACCAGTCCTTCAGTTGGTATTATTTCAAGTGCATTGTAAATAGAGCACGAGAGTTTGCTTTTTCGAAACGGATAAATGGCTAACACCATTAGTATTCTTTACATAGTCCATATTATTGACCTTTCTGTAGACCGTTACTAAAATACATACTACCGCAATAACAAATATAAGAATCATGGTAAATAAATGGCTTAAATGTCTTCTTACCACCATGCAACGTCGTGTTTGAGTAGGAAAGGTGTGGTTTCTCGAAACCCAATCCCTCCCTCACAAAGCATGTGTCATGTCGCACCAATTAACTGCAATAAATAATTATTCATTTGCTCCAATTTTCACAGAACGCTGAGTCATCACAACATAAATCATTCATTACTAACGACGAACCATCATCATCACTTACACCACCAAGACCAGAGGCTGGCCAAAATGCTTTACAGCGTGCCAAAGATACGACGATACTTGCACAAAGTGCCAACACATCACAGAAGCAGGCTTACGATAAAGACAACACGAAGTCCTTGAAAAAAAGAGGGGCTCAAGCTCACAACTCCACACAGAGATGTAACAAAAATGAATCGGCCCAAATATCGCTGGATGAAGGACTCACCAAAGGAATATTGAATGTAAGTAGCCTTAAAATAAAACAATAAAAGCAAAATATTGATGTATAATACTGTTCTTATTGTAAAATCTGACGATACTTCCACAAAATACGAACAAATTACAGGAGCAGGCTGACGATAAAGACAATACGAAGCCATTACAAAAAGAGACTGGGATAGAAGCTCCAAACTCCGCACAGAAACGTAACCATGTAGAAACAAAAGATAAAAATCAATCGGCGACAATATCGCTGGGTGAAAGACCCACTAGAGAAAGAGCGAACGTAAGTAGCCGTATGATAAAATCATTACAAGCGAGATAATATTGGGAGTCTGAAATGCATATACTGCACAAAAGAAACTTCACTAGTTATCGTGGATCAAAAGAGACGCACAGTAAATATCGATTTTCAAATTTTATTAATATCTGAAAATGAAAATTTACGTGACTCAAAATCATTGACTGGCGTTTTAATAATGTAATGTTTGTTTTCACCTTATTCATTTTCAAATATTTCTCAAGGAATGATATTTGCCTCCGTTATTCGAAATATTTATGTCTATTGGAAACACTTTAATTTGATTTCTCCTTAAAGTATTATAAACTACCGGTAAATATGTAATTTATGGAGTCTTTGTCCGTACATTGCAAGAAAAACCATTTGGTGCTCGTTTGTCCTGAAAGGACTCCGTCGTTGATGCCACTACTTCTCTCACCCATTTTGTCCGATGTCTGCACAACTTAAAAGTCATGAGAGATTGTGATCACGTCCTTTTAGAGCATCAATCATCGCTCCTATGTGAAAATATGAACGAAAAAGGAAGAGAAAAATTTTCGGGTCATAGGGACAAAATGTGGCAGGGATTATGCTACCAAGAAGCAGTTTCAGGGAAACATTTTAATACGAATATTCATATATGCAGGCTTGTGTCGACAAACTGAATATTGTATGTTTCAGCATACTGTAGAGAGACAGAAAGTAACTGTATTCGATATAACGCATGAAATATTGGAAAAAAGTATCAACAGTTGCAGCTTCTGCCCCGATACTAGGCTTGTTTTGTTTGTATTTTTACGAAAATTCAGTGTTTTTTTGAGACAAAAGAAATGAAATGCAAAAAATTGGTTCTGGGTCTTGTTTAATTATCAATAACATTAGAACAATTCGATGACATCAAAATGTTATTAAATTTTCATTGATTTACCCACCAAACTTTGGAATTATAAAAAATAAACGGAACCAAAACATTTTAGGTCCTCCCGATCGACAGAACAAAACTTTCAAGTCCCCCCTTCCCTCTGTTTGTGTGTATGTGTGTGTGTGTGTGTGTGTGAACGCAGCCTTAAAAGATCTGTTGATGGTAGAGAGCTGTATGAACATGTGTCTCTTAACTTCAAGTTGAAAACTGGAGTTTCCTTAATTCAAACGCCATATATTGTGGTGATTATCGGACGTTTACATCAAAGTGTACGTAGTGTGTAGCCGTACCGAATAATAACATATGATGGGAGAGGATGTATGTATGTATTCTTAACTCTTCAAAGGTGACAACCATTCCTTTGTTTATACACCTAGACTTGGCATTTGCAAGGTCTCACGCCATTAAGGTTGATTTACATTCTGGCAGCTGCAGCGTTTCTTCTAGGTAGGTATACATAAAGAAAACGATAGAGAGGTCCTGCACGCCATATTTATTTTCAGCTATATGATACAGTTGAGTACAGATGGCTGTACCTCTTTTTGCCTACCTACCTAAACCCGTCTGTCTGATAGTGCGATTTATCAAAAAACTGCCCCGCACGACAACGCTGCACTAGTGTAGGTAATGCATCGTCACACGTACGCAATGTGTATCAATGCAAATTTTGGAATGTTGTTATGTCCTAGTTTTACTTTTGTTAGCTACCATAAACTACAGTCCATAGAAGCTATTGGATGGGTATCCCTCCGGTGTTCGTTGTCTCTCTGTCTGTCAGTTAGTCCGTGGGCTGGAGGGGCAAACTGTGCACCCCCCCATAAACCTACTACATGGGTATTTTTTTGTTCTTTGAGATCTGCTGAACTAGAAAAAGATGTTAACATTGGATATTTTGGGATACACTACCTGTCTGCACTGGTTTTTGTGCATGTATCGCGAAAAATGGCGAAAAATGGGTAGGGGTACTGTATCCTCCCCTACATTAAGTAACCTAGCATGAAATAGCACAAACCTTACATTTTTGGAAAGCTCAGATACTGCTCGTTCTATAAGAAACACCAATTTTAGCAAAATAAATTTGTGTACATAGAATAGGACGACTTTAAATTTTTTTTGACAATTTTGAAATGTTTTATTAACCAAAATTTTGACAGCTTTTTGTGTTTAAGTTATTTACTCCAACATATTAAACAAGAAAAAGTGTCAACATTAGATATTTAAATGTACACTACTTCTCTGGAGCCAATTTTGAATTGCGTGTATTTTTGTATGGAGTGTGCAAAAGCTGGGGTGGGGTACAACATTCTTTCCATTGATGAAGTAAATTGGCTTGAAATGCCATATACCTTATAGTTTTAGAAAGCTTAGATACTGGTATTTCTAAAATGCACAAGGTTTTAGTAAAAAATATAACGTCATGGAATTGGATAACGTTAAATCGATTTCTTCTGGTAACTCAGTATTTTTAACCGGAAGAAAATACGATAACTATGGTTTCCTTTCAATCAAGCAAATCAAACAGATTAATGGATATTATGTACTAATTGCAATGTGCTGGAGAAGAAAGTAAATATCAAAATTGGGTATTTTCCATGCAGTAATGTCTCTAGTAACTAAACTTGCAAGTTTTGCTACATTGGTACATCGTGAATGGGCATTTTATGCAATGAACTAATGCACATAGCTTTAAAAAGAAGACTTTAAAACGTGCCCATATAGTCATATTGCCATTTTCTCCTCAAAGTAAATAAATTGTTGATGACTGCCTATTTTTATATTTTACTTTTTAAATATTTTCTTTAAAATAATTTTGATAAGACGTATTTGTAAAATTGTCTATGTCTCCTTGTCTTACTTACACAGCAAGTATCACTATCAATCTATTAGGCCGTGGGCTAGAGGGGCATCTATGTGCACCTCCCCTCTACCCCACAGGATAACAAACCTGTATTTTTCAGAAGCCTTGAGATCCCTAGGATTACTGTTTAACATGACCTAGCTTATGGGGTATCATTAGAAAGGTGATTTATTCTTCTTGAAAATGGTATATTGCAATATGCAATATCTTCTATAGTTTTATGAAATAGGACCAAAATTTACCCCATACCCCAAAGTTTTATGTCGCAAATTACTGTCAAAACTAATCTAAATTCTACCAATTATTTACCTAGACATAATACAAAGGGCAATGCTGTGTATTAAATTTGTTTTATTTGCTACAGGTACATGTTAGAAACTTGAAATAAACTTTTGACAGAAAAAATATTGGGATGCTGTAGCTGTAACAGTCATATTTTGAAGGGTACCGCAAAATCACAGTATTACCGACTCGCATTCGTTTTTGTTAAACCTGTCTTCTTGTAAGTCATCTGCTGAGCTTATTTTTAACATAACGTGGCAAGTGGGCTAGTATCATTAAGCAGGTAACGACACATTTAACACATATGCGAGTCGGTAGTACTGTGACTCTACGGTACCCTTCAAAACATGCCAGTAAGGCCAAAAAAAAAAATGTGCTGTTCCGATTACCCGACCTACCCCAATTTAACCCCCCGACCCTAGACTTTTTAGAGCCTCGTAACCCGGAAGTAAAAATAACGATATGAAAAAACGTGAAACGCATGAAATCACGCGAGAACTATGACAAATCGCGCGAATCACGCGAGAACTAATACGTCATTCTTATAGAAGTGATGCCAGACGCTCATGAAAACTTGCGACATGACACTGACAGTTGTTGCACACTGAACGGTTTCCGGTTTTCAAACTGCTGTATCTCAAAAAGTATTAGGTCTAATTCAATAAAATTTTCGATAAAAAAAATTCCAATTCAACTGCTCATTCTACCATGGGATTTTTTTTTGAAAATAAAGAAAAAAATATCGTGTCATTTTAGCGCTCAAAATCAAGCATTATTTTTCGCCAATACAGCGTGCCGTACTGCGCGCGGCACGCACATTTCTCAGGCCACTACTTCCTATGTTAGAATGGAATGGCTCGTTACAGTATGTTGTTCAGTGCCTAAACGGCGTTTTGTAGGTAGGTTTTCGCTAAAATGCAGGGACAATTTTCAGTGATCGGAGTTAGTATACCAAACAGCAACTATTAAATTTGTGGAAAGTTTGACGCATTTTCATGGCCGTTTTTTGATGTAATCTTTTATTTACATTCTTGCTGTCATTTCCAAACCGCACCATGCACAGTGCAGCCATATTATGCAGGCCAAGTGAAAACCCGGAAGTGTTTTGTTATAGTGAATCGAGCAAAATTTTGGTCAATTTTACTTTTTATAGTCATTCTATCATTAAAATTTAAACCCGTACATCAAAAACTGTGTGTTAAGGTCAGTTCTGAGTAGTTTCAAAATCTGTGCGTTCGGAATTTACCGTGAATTTTGCCCTACGTACGTACTTCGTTGAACAGCCCCTAACTGCCTACGCTACAATCAGCTGTTTTCAAACGTTAACCCTGGTAGTTTTGCGAACATTAAACTGTGTTCATTTGTCATCTGTTGATGTTACACAAAATTTACAAAATGATATTTGACAACAGAAATGAATACTCTTTCAATGATGTATGGTAAAAAGTCAGCATGCCATGGTTATTATTATAATAAATGTATGTAAACAACCTTTATTTTTTAAACAGCATTATCGTAAACTTGGGAAAATGACAGACAGGGGTAGTGCAGGAATCAGGAATTGATAAACAAGACAAGTTGAAAGACGGGCAAATGAAGAGAGAATAAAAATCTAAGGAAAGGAAAGGAAAAAATCATAACCCTGACTCTAGATTTCAATGCTAAAGGAAAACTGAGTACAACAAGATGACAGCTTTTTAGGGGGGAGTAATATTCTTGTGTAAAAAAGGACAGCTTCAGAGGGATTATTCTGTACTGTGAGTTGATCAGATGAACAATGACTTATTTTATTCATATTCCTATGATTTTTGGTTTTTTGAATATCAGAATTTCTCAAATGTAACATTTAAGAAATTTTACAGATCTAAAATCTATTTATTCTTTTTTGTTATTACTCAAGTTTAACTGTCCAAATTTGACAGAACTAGCTTAAAACTCTGAAAGTTACAGTAGTTTGAAAATGGCGAAAAATAGCTTTTTGACTGGTAGTATACACGGTGCCGTCCAATTTTCAACTCTGTCTCACAAAATTTTTGGCATTTTCAAGTCTCTGTGTAAAGAAAACAAAAGCTCCTTATACCGTACTCTTACAATATATTGCACAAAAAGTATTTTAAAGCAGATTAGTTAGAGAATTAATGTTATTATACAACTATATTTTTTCATAGGATACCCACAAAATGACTCTTAATAGCCATATGTTGAAATTTTTTGACCATTTGTCAAAAAATCGAGCATATTTTAATGCTAAAAAATCATAACCCTGGAAGTAGACAAGATAGAACCATCATTCAAACAGTTTTTTGAATCCTGAGACAAGATCTTTAAGAAAACATACAATTCAAGTAAGTTTAACCAAGAACAAAAAGGGCCTGGTATCCCTACTTATAGCAGGCCACGTCTCAAACAAAATGGTGACTCGCGATTGACATAACGTGTAATCAATTTTGTTTCGCAAATGCGATCATGGCGAAGAAGGTCGATTTTGTCTTCTGTTAGACAGAACCGAACATTCGAAGAAATTTTGGAGGAACACCATCCAGGTTTTTCTGAATGTAAAATGTACTCTATTCGAGTTGAATGTGCCAGTGATGCTGCTGGGCCGTGGTTGGAAGTACAGCAGACAAATATACAGGTTGGCGAGGCTACAAACAACTTCAACGTAAAGTATGTGCGTTTTTCTTGCGAGTGACTGCAAAAAGCTGAGGATTTACCTGTGGATAAACAGTTCAGTTTCCTGTCAAAGAATTGTTATTCAGCCATATCAATTTCCTTGGCAGTCTAATAAACCACACACTTCAATTCTACTGATGAATATTTTATTTTAATATATTGGTATTCAATTTGAGTGCGTTTCATGAGGAATTGTTCACTGGTAGTTTGTTTGAACGAGTACAAAATGCACATTGAGAAATAAAAAAAAATTGAAAAAAAAAAATTTCCCTACCTACCTACCCTAAATTTGAAAACCATGTAATCGGAACAGCACATTTTTTTTTTTGGCCTAACAGTCATTCAATCCAAATATTTTGTCTGTTAAAAGTCTAACTTATATTTTTGACATGTCCTGTAGCAAATAAAATAGATTTTATACAAAGCATTGCCTTTAGTAATGTGTCTAGGAAAATAATTGGTAGAATTTGAGATTAGTTTTGACGGTAATTTGCGACATAAACCTTCTTGTATAGGGTAAGTTTTGGTCAAATTTCATGAAAACTATAGAAGATATTACATATTGCAACATATCATTTTAAAGTGGCACTCCAACTTGGTAACATTTTAAAACATTTTTTTAATGCCAATGGTCGATAACTGACGTGGCGACAGCTCGCGGATCGCGAGATATCGATAAAAACATGTCCTCAAAAAAGTAAAAGTTTGAATTCCGGTGGACCACCTAAATTCAGCTTCCGAACATCGAACGTTCGGCACTAGGGCCATTGTCAACTGAGCTGGGGAGTACGAGTCTACGCTGACGCTGCTGTACGCCATAGTATCACTCGCGTCGGTGATCGGTTATGGACCGTGGGAGAAAGCCGAGTCTTACTGATCCGGCAAAAAACGAAAAAGAAAGTTTGCTGATTCCACCAGAATTCGCATAGGTGACTAGTATAGCCGTTGGGAAAACTATCGAGAGCGTGCTTCGGCATTCTTACCCATTGATAATCGATGTATCGATCGTCTGTGACAATTCTGGTCGCACACAGATTAACCCTATTTTTAGTGTAAATTTGACTTTAAAAAAAAACATTATTTGATCTCGGAAACACTCTGGATAATCGCGGTCTGCACACCTAAGTACAACACATCTTTGCCTTGCTAAGAGCGCACTGTACTGCACGGATGGCCGACTCGAGTTGACAATGCAATACAATACAGTGTCAATGGACATTGACAGGATTTCAACATTTTGAAACTGAATATGGCAAAAATACCTTGACTCGGAAGAAGATGATATCAGTGATATAAATCTGAACTGTACATTTTCTTGCATATCAAATTTGAAACATTTTTACCAAACGGAACCTAGTTTCGGTCGACAGGCTGTTTCTCAGCACTGGCAGACGACAAAATGTAGTCATCAGAGGCGGCTAATATTATATTCTATGTACACAAATTTATTGTGCTTAAATTGGTGTTTCTTAGAACGAGCTGTATCTGAGCTTTCCAAAAATGTAAGGTTTGTGCTATTTCATGCTAGGTTACTTAATGTAGGGGAGGATATAGTACCCCCTACCCCAACCATTTTTCGCCATATTTCGTGTACATGCAAATCAAAACCAGTGCAGACAGGTAGTGCATTCCAAAATATCCAATGTAAACATCTTTTTTCCTAGTTCAGCAGATCCCCCCAAAAAACAAAAAATACCAATGTAGTAGGTTTATGGGGGTGAGCGGTAGGCCCCTCCAGCCCACAGACTAGGTCTGAATGAATGTACCGGTATGTGTGTGTGTGTGTGTGTGTGTGTGCGTGTGCGTGCGTGCGTGCGTGCGTATGAATGTATGTATGTATGTATGTATGTTAGTACGTACGTACGTACGTACGTATGTATGTATGTATGTATGTATGTATGTATGTATGTATGTGTGTGTGTGTGTGTGTGTATGTATGTATGTATGTATGTATGTATGTAAATGTGTGTTTGTGTATGTACATGTATGTATGTATGTATGTATGTATGTATGTATGTATGTATGTATGTATGTATTTTTGTAATTTTTGGTCAATTATTTTTATCTTCAAGATCGCTGATAAGACAGGTTTGATATTTTTCTTTCGGGTCTCTTAGGATAACCTAAGTAAGTAAATTTTATATAGTGAGGAAGTACACAATTTTCTATTTAGGCCAGAGGAGGAAATATTGTTCATAGGATTTTTGTACAAAGTTAAGGAGCAGCGAGCGAAATATTTTTTAAATTTTTTTTTAGGCCAAAGGTCCCTCGGACTTTTTGTCGGGGTGCAGACAAGGCAAAAGAATCTTTTCCCCTTTTAGGCTAACCCGAAATATCTCAGACAAGATACACTGATACTGGTTATTGAATTCAACACTAAATTTCTCAACATAACACTGAACAGTGTCTTTCGAACTAACTGTTGGCCATCACGTCGAATGCTGGCGATCAAATTAATAGTCATCATGGTGTACTAACGTTGACAAACTGACAAATTTCAGCCAAAAATTAACCCAGTTTTGTCGTGATTTGCAAAATTCAGACGTCGCAACAACGTATGCGTGTTTATAGAGCTCAGTGCAGACGCGTCGGAAGTCTCATTCAGAATCCCACATGACCGTAAAAACCCGAGGAAGTATAGGGCGCCGCCATTGGGGGGGGTTGGTTTCTTGCGAACTCTATGACTAATAGCTCTCTTGGAATCAACCTCTCAATCAAAAACATCAACATAATCTGCTGGATTCTCTTGTGTCTACAGGTTTAATTGCCTTTCAATACAAGATTTGTTCAACTGGACCGAATCAAATGCATGCGTCGGTAGCAGGAAAACAGAGGTATGGAGTAAGCGAGGCTACGCAAAAGATATGAAGCTATTGTAAAGTTATCTTATTTATCATATTGATGTTCTTGCTTGAATTCGTTTTGTAAACCAAATTTAATTTTCAAAGGAATCTTTTAATGACAATCATGTTGCAGACCAGCATGGTTATTCGACGTTTATTTCATATATTTCTCACACATTTAATTTCACTTTACACAATGCTACCATTCTCAAAGCAATGAATCCGATATATCTGACCTCATAGTAAAATACTCGAATCTTATTTTTATTTTCAGATCCTTAGTCGTGATTAACGATCAATGGGATAATCCAACTAGTGAGATATCTGCAACAATTAACAACATGGCTTCACAAGCTAAAAGTATGGGCTGGAACGTACTTTTGCTACTAACTAAAGCAGAGGATAAAGATGTACACAGTGCTAAGCGAAACGGGTTCAACGTTATCACGCCGAAATACAAATGTGACGATAATTTAGACTGTGTAAATGTATATCACAGAGAAAACTTCCCTGATTTGGAAAATGAGGCACGTGACGTTTGTGTTATTCTTGGGCATGCACCAACAACAGGGAAGGGTGCTGTGGACATTAGAGAAGAAAGGTTCCCCAAATCGCAGGTGTTTCTGATTGTGCATGACTTTCCTAAGAGGACATACGGAAGTGCTGTACATTCTGACAATACACAGGACGAGATCGTAGAACAATCCACAAAGGCTGATATAATTTTTTCAGTTGGTCCTGTGGTTTTCAGATATCTAAAGACTCTGTTTCAAAGACTCGGTATTGATCACAGACAGTTTGTTCCTTTTCCGCAAGATGACTTATTTGACGTTGATCGTAGCCCATTTCCTGAAGAAGATCAAGTTAAAATTTTAACAGTTGGTCACTTCTCCTCTACGGAGGATCTCAATGGATTTGACATAATCGTTGCTGCACTTGGCAACTTTTCTTGCTCCTTCCATCGCAGATTTAAGGAAACAATATTCTGGCGAATATACAGTGTATCAGATAAAAGTTATGCTGACATGAAAGACTATCTCGATCAGCAAATCAAAGCTGCGAATGGGAAATATTTGATTGCCTATCTTTCTAAATATAGGTCACGAAAGGCTATCATCAGTGATGTTGAAATAAGTCATCTTTTCTTGCCACCATCACTGACAGAGTCATTTGGTTTTACGGCTTTTGAAGCAATAGCAGCGGGAATTCCCATACTTATTCCAGCTGACTCAGGACTTGCACAATTCCTTAGGGTATACAATATAACCCATGAGTTTTCACAATTTGTATTACCAGACGTTGGGAATGGGGATGTATCTCGAGAAAAAGATGTGAACATGGTCAGGGAAAAGATAAGTGATGTTATCTCAGCCAATTACAAGTACACTTTCAATTTGTTTAGGAATCTTTCAAATATAGTTAAGAAGCTTAAATCGGCACCAGAAGTTCAAAGTTTCAAAAACGCTCTAAAAGAGTTAGACTCATGCCCTGAAACGAAAAATAAGGATTAGTTACAATAGCGGAAGTCTTGAAAAGTTTAAATTGACATTCTGGTCAAAGATAAATGTAATGTGTGCCTGTCACTTTCATTTTTGCTACAAAGCAATTTTAGCATCATCTGTACCTATATACACATTCTATATTCTACATTCTATATCCTGAACAACTATGTTGGAACCTACCAGTTTGTTTAAAGAAGCACTCCCAAAATTTTGGAGATTTAACTTAGGGAGCCTTCAGTAATTACAGGGGGTGGGCACGGGGAATTTCGCGCACACCTGTACCGTAAAATGTGACCCTCCCCTATCCTCCTGTCTAAAATGTGACCCTCCCCCTTGTCCGACATTCTAAAACTTGACCCTCCCCCCCCACCACTGTGGTATTCTCCACAGGAATAACTGAAACAGTATCAGCTAATTTACATAACAATTGAATCAATTAGACACAAATTACAGAGGGGAGGGCTGGTGTTTTTGGGGGGATATTCGCAATTTATCATGCAAGAATTTTTGAAGAGATATGGTATTTCATACATTTGAGGCAGGGTCACCATATTTTGTGCAACTATTAGAAGGCAAGATGTGGCTGATTTAGTACCTCATCCAAAATTATATCAAATCATAATACATGGAGTCTATCAGGCAAATTATTGACAATCCCCCCAAATGCTATATCTGTATATTATATATGTTTGATGATGTATTTAAATGTACTTTGCTTGAATTTGGAAGTAAAATGTGCATTTGTGTACAAGAATTGATTTATGAATTTCATCTAAAAAGTTAGTTCACTATCCATGGTGTCTATGATGAAACTATGAATTTTCCAATACAAAAATAGGTAAATTTTAGCATTTGTGTACTCTTGATTATTGATATTAATGTTCTTGATTTGACTAGAGTGATTACAAGTCTATGGTTGTCTAAGAAATTTGATTTTTGGAATTTCACCGAAATGCCTCTTCACTATGCATGGCGTTTATGATGAAACTATGAATAATTTTTTTTTCAGTACAAAACTAGATAAATCTGTACATTAATGTATGCTTGATTATTTACATTATTGTTCTTGATTAGACTAGAGTGGTTACAAGTCCATGGTTGTGCAAGAAATTTGATTTTGGAATTTCACCGAAATGTTGATTCACTATGCATGGCGGTCTATGATGAAACTATGAATATTTTTTTCCAATACAAAACTAGGTAAATCTGTGCATTTATGTGCGCTTGATTATTTATATTAATGTTTTTGATTAAACTAGAGTGGTTATAAGTCCATGGTTGTGCAAAAAATTTGATTTTGGAATTTCACTGAAAAGTTGATTTACTGTACATGGTAGTCTATGAGAGAACTATGCACAATTTTTTTCCAATATAAAACTGACAATATCTTTGCATTTATGTACATTTGATAATTGATATACACTTTTCCACCTGTTGCATATGTTTTTGTCGCTTGTCTTTTATCAGTTTTAACTATTCAAGGTGTTTAATGTAGGATACCACTGCATCTTCTTTGCTTGTGAAAGTTGCGGATAATGTGGTTTGGTGTATGGTGGCGCTGTTGATCGGCAGCCTTTCTTCACTCTCTAAGTTTTTAACGTTTTACCGCTTTTTACCAGTGAATTTCCGCGAAGTTTTTATACCTTCTGGTTTTTAAACATTTGCTGCCTTGGATTCGTCACAAAATCTCGAACTCTACCATACTTGGAAGCAGTATTCGTTCAAATATCAATGTACGGCAGTGCCTGGGTGCAAGCAGAAATTCTTTCAATATGGCGACGAAGATGTCCCCTTTGTTCAGCTATGCCTACCAAGTTATTTTTTCGACCACGTGGACGCAAGGCGGGATGCAAGCATCCAAAGCCAAGGTATGGGATCCAAACGATTATTAACCAATCACCGTGCTCCACAGATTAGACACAAAAATTCACGTACAAGAGTACTTCGTCTGATTCCTGTCTCTTCACAAAATAATGCACTCAACGAGCATGCAATTGAAACCTATACACAAACACCTGGATACAACGAACCTCCACACTTGTCAAAATTCCAAGAACGTCTTCCTGCTTCAACAAACTCAATCTGAACGCTGCTCTGTGGAACGCCCGTTCTCTGAACGGCAAAATCGGTGCTATTGCATCTACTTTGCTCAAAGGGAAATTGGACATCATGATTATCACCGAGACCTGGCTAAAGAATCAATTTGATCCTGTCATTGCTGAACTTAATTCTGCAATTAGCGGGTATAACTTTTACCATCAATCCCGCTCTCAGCGAAGAGGAGGAGGGTAGCTGTCTTGGCTCGTTCTAACCTACGACTTGTGGAAAAAAAGATCAAAGATGTTCCAGTCCTTCGAATCGTTAGACGTGACATTTAAATCTGCAAGTCAGTTTCTACGTATTATCGCTGTTTACCGTCCTCCAAAATCAAAGAAGAATAAGGCGACAGTAAGTGGCTTTATCTCCCAGTTTTCCACTCTTTTGGAAACAGCCGTACCTTCCTCGGCCATCTCTTAATTGCTGGAGATTTTAATTTTCCATTTGAGAACACAGATTCTTCCGACACAAGTAAGCTAATCGACCTTCTTCATTCAGTCGGCCTACAACAGCATGTCAAGATATCAACACACAGCAAAGGCCACACATTGGATTTACTTATAACGCGATCATCAGAGCAATTGCTTCACTCCATCAAATCTGACGACTCCCTTAACTCTGATCATAGCTTATTATATTTTGGGCTGAATGTTCAACGATCACCAACACCAAGGTTAAAATCTCACAACGTCACTTTCGTACGATGAACATTGACAGATTATTGATATTATTTCATCCAAAATGATCGGTCATCCATGCAATACCAACCCAGAGGATTTGTATCTTTATTTCCATGACGTTGTTACCGATGCTCTCGATACAGTCGCCCCTGTCAAAAGCAAATCGGTCTTAAATAAAGTGCGTGCACCATGGTTCTCTGAGGATCTACTGACTCTGAGAAGAGAGGTTCGTCGACTGGAAATAAATTGGCGCAAATCACAGTTAGAAATCGATCGTCAAATGTTCGTATTAAACCATGCAAACAACATCCCAATGAAAGAGATTCCATCAGCATTCATGAATTATTTTGAAAACAAGGTGTCGCAACTTCCTGACAGGATTGGTCCACAACCGCACAGCTGTGAGATTAATGATGTAATGCCGACCCATACTTTAGCTGAATTTGACCCGGTGTCACCTGGGGATATAATTGCGTTAGTGAAACAGTCATCACCGAAATCTTGTGAACTCGACATTCTACCACATGGAGTGTTGAAGAAATGTGTACACATCTTGGCACCTTTCCTTGCAGATCTATTCAACAATTCGTTCACAACTGGCATCGTTCCGAGTCATTTACAACTGCGATCATTCGTCCATTAATAAAGAAAGTAGATCTTGATCAGAACATTCTGAAGAACTACAGGCCGGTTTCAAACCTCCCTTTCTTATCGAAAGTCCTCGAGCGGGCTGTTGTTCAGCAACTGAACCACCACCTCACTAAATTTAGTCTTTTCACAAAGTTTCAAAGCGCTTACCGGGCTAACCACAGCACAGAAACTGCTCTCCTCCGTGTTCACAATGACATGCTTGCCTTGCATAACAAACATGATGTGATTCTCATTATGTTAGATCTATCAGCAGCGTTCGACACAATTGATCATGAAATTATGCTTCAGAGACAACAATTTCGTTTCGGTATAACGGGCAAATGTCTATCTTGGTTTCGTTCGTACCTCGTTGATCGCCAGCAATGCGTCAAGGTTGGATCTGCATCATCCCCATTTTCTCGCATGAAATACGGTGTTCCGCAAGGATCTGTTCTCGGCCCTCCTCTTGTTTACACTCTACACTGCACCTCTTGAAGACATCTTCGTACTCCATGGGATTGATTGCATGATATACGCGGACGATACGCAAATTTATGTCATCTGCAATAGACCTGACGATATTCGTAATAACATTGAACTCTGTGTCGACGACGTCCGCAGCTGGATGAAATCTAATATGCTTGTACTGAACGACAACAAAACTGAAGTTATTCACTTCTCATCACGTTTAAAATCTGACGTGACGAAGCTAGACAGTCTGAGAATTGGTCAATGCGACATAATCCCTTCAATTTCAGTCAGAAATCTTGGCATTACTTTAAGTCAGGACGGTAGCATGTCTGACCATATCAAAATGTTGTGCAGAAATGGTTTTTTCTCTTTGCATAGAATAAGTAAGATTCGTAAACTTCTGACAGATCTACAACTGAAAAACTAGTCCATGCATTTGTGACTTCCCACTTTGACTATTGTAACAGTCTTTTGTTTGGTATCCCTAGAGGACAACTTGCTCGACTACAGTCTTTACAGAATGCTGCGGCGACGTTAGTTTCTCGTAAAACTCGTGATGCGGGTGTAGGCTATCCTTGCTGTATTTTCACTCGCTTCGCTCGTGAAAATACGGCCGCAGGATACACCGCATCACTCGTGAAAATAACTTCCGTACCACACAAACGTCAGGGCAAGGTCATGGAGTTCTGTTATTATTACATATATTCCCAAATTACACATGTTGGTCCAGTAACTTCGTCGAGCAAGTAAATTATTTGGTCGGCGGATGGATATTACTTAACCTATAGAGTTATTCGCCCCTCAGCTGGTACACTAAAACAACGTCACTCACACACACATGACACTGCAAAATGTTTTCAAGTGAAACCGTTCGTATTTTATGTCATTATAATCGAAATTCATGTAGGCCTACACTGGAACAAGAACAATGAGTAAAACTTCAAAACGAGAAAGTCTAATTATGTTATCGGTTGAATCACTCAATCTGAGTCGGAATCGGAGTAGATCACTGAAGGTCGGCGATGCAACGACGTCGCGTGATATACAGGCGAAGACTGTTGAGATAGGGAATTATTTCCGGTGATGTTGAAGGTAAAGTTGAACGATCCACCACTGATTTGTGCATTTGAGAACATCCCTGGTAGTTGCGGAAACTGATGGAGGGCATTTTGATGCATTGACGACAAGGGACCTCGAATAGCATACGAAGGACCGGCCACCGGTCGCGGTGTATGTTCGGCCGGCATCAGGCTTGTACTTCCGGTCGCGGTCGATTGTGGATCAAATGCAGGTTGTATACCGGCGAGTATGTTGCTCATCTGACGTTGCTGGTCTACACTGGCCATAGAATAGCGGTTGAGTAATATTGGATTTTTGTGCCCGCTTAGCTTAGTTGTGAAGCCACAGTTGGTGGAACGCCGGCATCGAGCAGTCGTTGTACGCAGGCTCTACCAGACGAGCGCTGTCAGTGAGTCCCGTCGCTCAGAAAAAAAAACGGGCTAGCAATTGATCTAACTCAGGTGGTGGAATGTTCAGAACTTCGCAAGTTTCTTCTGTCATGGTGTGAAGCCATTCCTTGAAAAGTGCCGCTTCGCGTCTTGTTTTCATTCCCGTGTTTTGGTTTTCTGCGATGCAACTTTCGACATGTCAGCTGTGTTGACACGGGCACATCTCCCTGTGCAGTCCCAGACGGCACTGTCAACGACGCTACCGTCGCATTATCCTTGAAAATACTTGTTTCTCAAGTGTCACATTGTGTCTCCGTAATAAAATTCACTTTCGAAATGATCAACATATTCGCAATTTTGCCAGTCGTAATGCCGGTCCTCCATCGAGCGGGTTTCAATATACAGTAGACGACAATTTTTACCAATTTGAAAGTATAAAGTAGTCCGCCAAATTTGATACTCATTTGCATAATTTAGCGTGAAAATACCGAAAAATTATTGAATGGGCAGGTGACTAATTTGCATAGTTATTTGATGGCTTGCGACATTCTCCCTCAATCTGTAAGTACGTTTATAGCTGTTTGACAAGGAGTTTATTGTTAACATTTTGTATTATTATGATAAAATTAATAAAGTGTAGGAAGCAACTGTGTGGTCAATATGATATGCAATTTATCCTGCCAAAAACTGAATTTTGAAAAGAAACTACTTTTCTCATATGCACATTACTGAGATTCAATACCAACTTTATGTGGTGGGGCACAATAGAATAATCTGCAGTACATATGTAATAATTACTGTTACTCACTGTATCTACTGTTCATAGCTGTTAATACTGTTAATTACTGTTATTATGAGTGATAATATGTATATACCCGTGAATTACTGTTACCTACTGTATCTACTGTTCATAGCTGTTAATACTGTTAATTACTGTTATTATGAGTGATATTATGTATATACCCGTGAATTACTATTACCTACTGTATCGACTGTTCATAGCTGTTAATACTGTTGATTACTGTTATTATGAGTGATAATATGTATATACCCGTGAATAACTGTTACCTACTGTATCTACTGTTCATAGCTGTTAATACTGGTAATTACTGTTATTATGAGTGATGATATGTATATACCCTTGAATTACTGTTACCTAGTGTATCTACTGTTCATAGGTGTTAATACTGTTAATTACTGTTATTATCAGTGATAATATGTATATACCCGAGAATAACTGTTATCTACTGTATCTGCTGTTCATAGCTGTTTATGCTGTTAATTACTGTTATTATCAGTGATAATATGTATATACCCGTGAATACTGTTACCTACTGTATCTACTGTTCATAGCTGTTAATACTGTTAATTACTGTTATTATCAGTGATAATATGTCTATACCGTGAATTACTATTACCTACCGTTTGGACTGTTCATAGCTGTTAATACTGTTGATTACTGTTATTATGAGTGATAATATGTATATACCCGTGAATAACTGTTACCTACTGTATCTACTGTTCATAGCTGTTAATACTGGTAATTACTGTTATTATGAGTGATGATATGTATATACCCTTGAATTACTGTTACCTAGTGTATCTGCTGTTCATAGCTGTTTATGCTGTTAATTTCTGTTATTATCAGTGATAATATGTATATACCCGTGAATAACTGTTACCTACTGTATCTACTGTTCATAGCTGTTAATACTGGTAATAACTGTTATTATGAGTGATAATATGTCTATACCCGTGAATTACTGTTACCTAGTGTATCTACTGTTCATAGCTGTTAATACTGTTAATTACTGTTATTATCAGTGATAATATGTATATACCCATGAATTACTGTTACTCACTGTATTTACTGTTCATAGCTGTTAATACTGTTAATTACTGTTATTGTCAGTGATAATATGTCTATACCCGTGAATTACTGTTACCTAGTGTATCTACTGTTCATAGCTGTTAATACTGTTAATTACTGTTATTATCAGTGATAATATGTATATACTCGTGAATTACTGTTACTCACTGTATTTACTGTTCATAGCTGTTAATACTGTTAATTACTGTTATTATCAGTGATAATATGTATATACCCGTGAATTACTGTTATCTACTGTATCTTCTGTTCATAGCTGTTAATACTGTTAATAACTGTTATTATGAGTGATAATATTTATATACCTATAGGTAAGCGGACGAGTAGGAGGCGGTTTACGGAATTTAACGGTACAGTTTGCCAGTAAAACTCCGAGGCCCGCAGGACCGAGGAGTTTTATGGCAAACTGTACCGTTAAATTCCGTAAACCGCCGACTACGAGTTCGCTGACCGTGTTATACCACGAATTTGCCGAGTTTTAGAGCCTTGTTTGCACGCCGTATGTTTTTATTTGTAATTTTAGTGCAGTGCAAGTTGAAACTTTTGCAGGAAAACATTGACGCGTTTTGACACCTTGTTGAACGAAAGTATAAAAAAAATAACGCATGATTGGATAAAACAAAGTTGACATGTGTTGCTATTGTAGTGCGATGACGTGGTTGAGCACCTGGTTTGATTTGAATTGTATGAATTATGTCTGGTTGATTGGTTGGTTGAATGAAGTGAAAAGGTGTTTGCAGATCGACGTTCGTTTGAGTCACGTTTTGCTCATTTGGGTCGAAAACTTTGAGCAGCATACACGCAATTGCCGAGTCGCTCTACGTATATCGATATGGCGGATGAAGTACAAATGGAAGCTGTATCCGGTGCACTTCAACTACCAAAGCCAAAGATGGAAAAGAAAAGTCCCCCTGTCATGCCAGTGCTAACGGCCACAATCGGAAGACCATGCTACACGTCAGAGAAAGGCGCAACAGAAACTGCAAGTACAAAAAAACAATATGTCTAGATCTACAATGACTGTGGTACTGCATGTCTGTTTGCCTGTAGCTAGATTTAACTTTACCTAAGGCGACTGAAACCTCTACATTCAGTGTTGATAACTGACTTTGAAGTCTTAAATTTCAGCTTCGAATGATCGTGATAACAATAACCTTAACACAGAAGTGATATTTGCAATCAATACCGTTATTTCACGGTGACCTGTAATTGATTTTGAGATGTACAGTCGTGCAAAATTAATTCAGTCCGGTGATTCTTTTAAAGTGTCTTTCCTCTGTACTTAATGGTAAAATAAATTTCTTCTGGTATAATGTCTCGCATTTGTTTTTTTTTACTCGTCGCCACGTGACTTCCTTTTGTTTAAAAAGTGTCCATTTTACAAGTTCTTTTGTTTAAAAGTGTCCGATTTACCAGTAAACCGGACAGTTTTTAACAAAAGAACTGTCCGATTTACTAGTAAATCGGACACTTTTTAAACAAAAGAACTGTAAATCGGACACTTTTTAAACAAAAGAAAGCCAGGTAGTAATTATATAAATATTCGGTTATGGAAATTAGAGAGCATGGTTAGAACAATGGGCACGAGGCGAAGAGTGGTATAACCATGAATAACTGTTACCTACTGTATCTACATTTCATAGCTGTTAATACTGTTAATTACTGTTATTATGAGTGATAATATGTATATACCCGTGAATTACTGTTACCTACTGTATCTACTGTTCATGGCTGTTAATACTGTTAATTACTGTTACTATGAGTGATAATATGTATATACCCTAGAATCACTGTTACCTACTGTATCTACTTTTCATAGCTGTTAATACTGTTAATTACTGTTATTATGAGTGATAATATGTATATACCCGTGAATTACTGTTACCTACTGTATCTACTGTTCATAGCTGTTAATACTGTTAATTACTGTTATTATGAGTGATAATATGTATATACGCATAGATTACTGTTACCTACTGTATCTACTGTTCATAGCTGTTAATACTGTTAATTGCTGTTATTATGAGTGATAATATGTATATACCCGTGAATTACTGTTACCTACTGTATTAGCTGCAAAATTGTAGCTCTACGGTGAGGCGGTCGGTGAGTTTTGGTTTTTGCGACCTCGCTCACCAGTAGAGCTACAATGCCGAAGGCCCTGAAGCATACAAAATAAGCACGCTGCACATGGCACGGCATTTTGATGTAAATACCATATATTTACTGCATTTGGTTATACTAATTTATCACTACTGAAGATTAAACACTATACTACACTAACCTTGTCGTGTATGGGGTTTGGTATTTGTTCAAATACGTCGATCGCGTTCCAAAAACATTTCTTGGAGCCGCCATTACCAACTTCCGGTAATGGCGGCTCCCAGAAACACGTTCAATGTTTATGGAACGCGATCGACGTGTCTGTGCTAATACCAAACCCCATAAACGACAAGGTTAGTGTAGTATAGTGTTTAGTCTTCAGTAGTGATAAATCAGTACGACCAAATGCAGTAAATATGTGGGATTTTACATCAAAATGCCGCGCCATGTGCGGCGCGCTTATTTTGTATGCTACAGGGCCTTCGGCATTGTAGCTCTACTGGTGAGCGAGGTCGCAAAAACCAAAACTCACCGACCGCCTCACCGTAGAGCTACAATTTTGCAGCTACTACTGTATCTACTGTTCATAGCTGTTAATACTGTCAATTACTGTTATCATCAGTGATAATATGTATATACCCGTGAATTACTGTTATCCACTGTACCTACTGTTCATAACTGTTAATACTGTTAATTACTGTTATATAATATGTATATACCCGTGAATTACTGTTACCTACTGTATCTACTGTTTATATCTGTTAAAGGTCTGGTGAAATGCCCATGTTGCAAATTCACAAAAATACAGTTAATGGTCTATAAAACAGTCAACTTCATTTCTTTTTTTCGTTCAGCGCACGTGATTATGAAATATGGCAAAAGAAAAATGCAATGTGGGCGTGTCCCCAGAGCCTCTCCAGTCGTTTCGGCTTTCCGAAGTTTGCCCGACGCTGTATCTCATAACGGGAAGTAAAGTATTTCACACCTCCGTAAGCTCCCCGCGTGGGGTAACTTCTAGGATTTCCGCTTAATGATCAGGATAGTGTCCTCCTTCACTATGGGAAGACGTTGTTCTTTTGGTGGCTGTGACAGCGGCAAGAACGTGAACGGCTCAACTGTAAACCTTTTCAAGTTCCCGTCAAGTGTTTTGAGTGTTTGAACCGTGATATGCTTGTCTCTTCTGGTTCTAACGATCGGCTGAGCGCGCGTGCCTCGCTACTCGCTACACAGAAGGTTGGTTGGGACCGCGATGCAAACCACTGCATGAACACCAACACTGAACGTTGAGACTACCATTAAAACGAACAACAATACGGAACGTAGAGATCGCGATACAAATCGGCAGATCATGGAGGTTGAGTCCTCCATGATACTAATCGACAGCAACACGGAACGAGTCGTTGGGACGGCGATTAAAATGAAGAACAACGGGGAATACCTGACCACGAGGACCGCCATGCAAATCGACCGCAACATGGAAGCATCTAGACCGCAATGCAAATCAACTGCAACACCGAACCTTGTGGACTCGATTTAAATGCCTATGTCTGCTATGTATAGCAAAAGTTTCAATTCTCGCGAGCGAGCGTTCCTATACCCAGTTCCTATACCCGCTGTACACTGGACAAAATGACATCAAATTTATTGCGAGGGCTCGATTGCGTGTGCCTAAGTTTCAATTCTCGCGAGAGCCAGTTACGCCTGCTGTACACAGGCTAAATGACGTCAAGTCTCTCGCGAGACTTGGCTTGATTGCAAATGCGTACGACGGAAAGAACGCAATAATACGGAAGTAGATACAGATTTTGCGAATCGCTGAGAGAAGCGCAGATCAACAAAAGACTAAAAAACCCACGTTTTTAGCTCCCATAGCCATATGTATATATGGCAATGGAAGCTATTCTTATAGGCTAGGGAAATGTCTGTATGTCTGTATGTCTGTATGTCTGTATGTCTGTATGTCTGTATGTCTGTCCGTCAACATCAAAAACTCCAAAACGCTGTACATTTCATCTTGATATTTGGTTTGTACATGGATGATGGGCTGTAGATGAGATTTTGTTCAAATGAAGTTGTCATTGCCAAAAATATGCAAATTAAGTGAAAAAATGTAAAAATAGTCAAAATTGAAAAAACTCAATAACCACTGAGCAGATTACATGAAAAATTAGCATGTAAGTACTTTGGGCTGACATGAAATGATTGTGCAAATCTTGGGTCAGTATCTTGGACTTGCTATTTTTCATGAATTTTTTTGTAATTTTCTCCCATTTTTGGTCAAAAAATCTTCTTCTCTGAAACCACAAGTCTGATTGATTTGAAACTTGGTATGGAAGTGCATAGGAGTGACCTTTCCCAAATTGGGCAAATCGTGTTGAAATTTGCGTATTTTTAATTTACACGTCCGTAGACTCCCATGTATAAGGCGGATCTCCATAGACTCCCATGTATAAGGCCACGAAAAATAAAAATTTAGTTTCTCATATTGCAAAAAGGATGTAGTGACACAATTTTTAGTCCCCGTGGATGAAGTCCAGTGGGCTTATAGATTGGGTCATGTCCGTCTGTTCGTCCATCCGTGAGTCCATCCGTTCATGCAGATATCTCGGATATTTTGACAAAATGTCACGTGACCTTAGTGACCTTTGACCTGAAATATACATATTTGTCCATTACTCAGTAACCACAAGTGGTACACCCTTCATATATGGTATGATGGGACACCTTATGACGTCACATATTGTACCTCATTAATTATGCACATATCTAATTTTGAGCGAGCCAATAGAGCTAGAGGTCTGATTTTTGGTATATAGGGATAACTTAGCAATACAATTTTTTTGACAAAATGTCACGTGACCTCGGTGACCTTTGACCTCAAATATACATATTTGTCCATAACTCAGTAACCACAAGTGCTACACCCTTCATGTATGGTATGATGGGACACCTTATGACGCCACATATTGTACCTCATTAATTATGTGCATATCTCATTCTGAGCAAGCCAATAGAGCTGGATGTCTGATTTTTGGTATATAGGGATAACTATAGGAGAGAAATTTTTTTGACCAAATGTCATGTGACCTCGATGACCTTTTACCTAAAATATATGTTTATGTCAATAAACAAGTAACCACAAGTGCTATGTCCTTTGTATTTAGTAGGATGGGAGACCTTATGACAACACATGCTTTACGTCATTAATTATGTACACATCTAATTCTGGGCAAGCGAATAGAGCTAGAGATCTGATTTTTTGGCATATAGGGATTAATTAGCAATATAATTTTTTTTTTAAATGTCATGTGACCTCGATGACCTTTGACCTTGATTATACATATATATGCATATCTCAGTAACCACAAGTTCTATACCCTCCAATTTTGATAGGGTATTAGACCTTAAGATGTCACATCTTGTACCTCATTTATAATGCGCATATGTATTTCTTGGCTGGCCAATACTGCTAGAGGTCTGATCTTTTTTCCCGATTTAGAACCATAACTTAGACATGCCTCATGTGTTTCAAATTGGGAACAACGACATAGACCTATGTGCCCATAGATCTCAACATATACACTCCAGTGATACTTCTTAATGACCACATTTTCCTGCCCCATCAAGACTAATACTCCTATTACAAGTGGGGACTATGTCATTGTAAATGACTTGTTGATTTAATGGTTGTATCACAGTATTCGATATATCTAATTCTGTATTTTTTCCATTTTATATTCTGAATAATTACATTAAACATATTTCACTGTCTCCAGTACATTTCATTTAAGTATTTTCACTTCATGCACTTTATCCCTTTCACACATGTTCAAATATCTGACCAGAGAACAAACACTAAATAGTCCAGGATGGGAGCTACAGTGTCATTGACGCTATTTTTTCTTTATTTTACCATATTTTTTAAACAAAAATCAGTTTCGCCACTGTGGCGAATTAGGATCGATTTTTTTCGCCACTTCGGATTTCGATTCGCATTGGCGAACGTGGCAAATGGGCAGCGCGAACACTGAGGCTGTTTTGTTAGCGGATACCGGGCAGAGATAAGGCGGCGTGGGACCGCTATTCGATGTAAATGAACACACCTGTGACGTCACAGACGGCCAACCATGATCCCCGCTGCGGGCGTGACCTGAGTGTCGCAAAATGACCCCATGAAAGCCGCGCACAGAAATATCAAAAAAATTAACACTCGCGCGTACTTTTAGGTTGCAATTCTGTTGCGAGTGTAATAGTATTGCCCCCCTGGAAGATATTCAGTCACATGAACGGGACCATTTCACCAGACCTTTAATACTGTGTATTACTGTTAATACAATACGTATCAATGGCTAAATCCAAAGGATTGATGTTTATCAGGAGAACCCGATAAAGAACAATAGGTATTGGACTTTAACCTGTACTTTAACTTAATGGTGTCACATACGAATTACATAACTCCTTATTGACAGTTGATGTTGATATCTGATTTTTATCAGATTGATTTGGAGCCCTAACTCTCACATGCTTCCGCCAATTTTGTTCAAACTTTGCACTGTTGAGCCAATGTATTATGATGTTCATCTCCACATGATTTTTCATCATGATACAGTACAAAATGACCGCCAGGTTGAAAGACATCAATTTTATGTACAAAATTATAGTGTAATAAAGGGAAAGTGGCTTCACACATCAGCCATCTCATCTTGTATGTGCTTTGGTGTGTTAGTGTCTGAGTTGTATTTTGGCTGTTAGTGTGGAATTAACAAGCGAGTCGTTATTTTCAAATAGCCATGGCGAGACGTGGGCGTAGTCAGATGTGTCCTTGATAGCGGTGACTCTTTTTTTATCCCCACGTTTCGAAACCAGCGCGGTCTCTTCCTCTGTCGCTAAGATATGTGTATATCTTTTTTGTTTTATGTCATGTCGATATTGTTGATCTCCTGTAGTTCTATAGCAGTGAAGCCAGAATGCTTATGTTTGGATCGCAATGTGTTCGTTCGTTCATTGATTTGTTTCTAATGCAATGGACTTTAGTCTTAATCAGTGTGTCGCTGATGTTCGTATTTCTTTTGTAAGCGATGATCGGTTGTTTAGGAAATAAATTCCTTAATGTTTCGTCCTTTTCTGTGTGATCCCAGTTTTCACACAGAGCTAGTTTGATAGCTTGTGTCTTTATGTATGGGTTATATCTTGTTGTGAACACAAGTGTGTTTTTCGTTCTGTTTTTTTGTTCGCTGGTGTTGTAATTGCGTAATTCTGGTGGCGAACTTTGTTTGTGATGTAATTCTAGAGATTTCATCCTGTTTGTAGCCACGTTCAACTAATCTTGCATTGAATGAATTGACTTTAGCACTAAAGTCATTCTCATTGTTGCAAGTTCTGATGTACCTTAGTGTTTCGCCTTTGATCAGGCCTTTAAAGGTAGATTTTGGATGGCATGATGTTCTATGTAGGAATTGAAACGTATCTGTGGTTTTCGTGTGCGTTCTTATGTCCAGTATTTTCTCACTGTTATGTCGTTGACCTTTGTATACCACAAGATCGAGGTATGTTATCTCATGTGTCGAGCTTTCAAACGAAAATTTGAAAGTAGGGTGCATTTGTGTTGATGCCTGATGTGAATTCGTTCAGTTCGTGTTCTGTTCCTATGAAAATCATGAAAACATCGTCTCTGAATCTAAGCCAGAGTAATATTTTCGATTTGTATTCACGTATTATTTTCATTTCCGTTTGATGAAATGTGATATCAGCCACATTCGGTGACGACGGAGAACCCATGGCTACTCCCAGGATCTGTTTATAGAATTCGTTATCGAATTCGAATGTGTTGTTTTTGAGAATAAGTGTTAGCATGGCTAACAGGTATTCTGTTGGTGGTATTTTCATGTTGTTGCGTGGTTGCTGTTTTGGGATCGTTCTGCGTCTAATGCTTCGCCTATAAGTTGAGTGGCTTCGTCGTGTTGTGTGTTGGTGTACATAGACACCACATCTTATGTGACTAAAATTGCATTATCCGGAATTTTGATAGTTTCGATTTTCCGGATAAATTCAGTGGTGTCTTCGATGAATGTTGATTGTTTTACGACGACTTGTTTAAGGAAATGATCGACGAATTCTAACATGTGGAATGTTGGGCTTGAGCACCCGCTTATGATAGGGCGACCTGCGAATTTCGTCTTTGGTGGCGACGGTTTATGTATCTTAGGTAATAGATACCATCGTGGTGTCCGTATTTTGAAGTTAGACGGATCAAGATATTTGAACGTATGATAATCTATATGTTTTTTATCATACATTTCTGCTGTCAGACTGTTACTTGTTCGATAGTTCGTGGTGTGTCGTCCGCTAGCAGTTTTGTATAGTATTGTGTGTCGCTGAGTTGCCGTTCACACTCATTGATGTAATCTATTGTGTCAATACACTGACTACATCTGACCAACTCCCATAGAAGGTCGCGTTCAAATCTCGCGCTCTGGCCAGAACAGCCGACCTATCAGAAGGCGCCTTACAGAAAACAATAGGTATGACTCGCAAGCGCTGGCATGCATATCACGAAAATCAAAATGTGTAACCAAGCCATCCACCCAGTTGTAAACACTGGCGCGGGCGAATTTGAAAATCGCCTGTCTGTAATTTTAATGTTGAAACCACAGGTGTCCGGAGTTGCCGGCGTACATGCATAGAGAGAGATTGGAAGGTGTGACACGGTTTTGCCCTCCGGAATGAAAATGACAATAAAATACGAGGTTTACAGTCAAATAAAAGGTCTACACCGATATCGAAATACCTCATGCCTTTAACGCTCAAGTTTCAAGAATGAAAACTAGCATTTAGTCTCGATATCGGCCAAAAACTCTCTGGTAGCCCCGTTCATCAGGCTGACATTACGTACGGCAGCCATTTGTATAACTACATTCTTTCCCATAATGCAGTGCGGGTTCATTTGCATTCCACATGAACCCGTGACCCTGCAACCGCTAAATTTAATGAGGCGCGTTTTGCCGGTCCCTGCCTGGCCAAGAATAAAAAATGTTGTGGCACTGGTCGACAGCATTGCGTATTTTGGTCTCCATCGCAAGATTTTGACACATCTGCATAGACCCCGCGATCACGTTTGTTTTGATCGTGCAAAGGTCACGAGTTCATCACTTTTGCGCGCTGAACCATGGGTAATTTGTCTCGTTCAAAATGGCTGACGTACGTAACACCCTGAGATGTACGTGACCAGGAATTCAGGGCCAAAAGAGATACTAAATAATGATTAACACGTCTCAGGGTTGGACATTAAACGTCAAAGGTATTTATCTGTCGGAGGAAGGTAGTTTTTTGACTGCATGTGTTGATATACATGGATTTTTATTGTCATTTTAATTCCGGAGGGCAAAACCGTGTCACACCTTCCAATCTCTCTCTATGCATGTACACCTTCAACTCCGGACACCTGTGGTTGAAACATGCCTTTCATTAATAACTGTGCAAACGGAAATCACGCGGACAGACTTTGAGACCAGCCCTGCGTACGATGCTGTGTGTTCCCGGCGTAAAATACGGCCTCCCTCTACAGCCCTGCCGACCCTCATAGGAATACACAGCGACATCGGTACGCGGTCCTGATTTGGACCGCGCACGAAAAGCTACCTTTTCTGACTACCTTCGGCCGAATAACTCATTAGATAACGCCATTATATACGATCTTCAAGATATGGCCTGTTCCTGGACAACTGATCGACCGTGAATCGCTGGTAAACTATTAACGGTTTGGGGCAATAGCAAATTTTTGAATAGAAGAGAGGTCGGCCAGAGGGATAATTCCAGGCAGATCGTCCATGTAGCCGACACTAATTCCGAGAACTCGGCTAGTTACGAGCTCGGCCAGCTGGACATTTACAATATAGGTAGATTGAACTATGATAATGACATCAACCAAGTGTTCTGTCCTGAGGCTCTTAATTTCCTGAACCGTCGTTGTTGTCAGCATCAGACGTACGCTTACTACTGTGTGGGTTCTTGTACTCGGAGAGCTTATGATCCCCACTTATTTTGAATGTTGGAAATCTCTTATTTAAAGGAAAACAAAAGGAGACTGATATGAGTAGTAAAAAGGGCGCTTTCTTTCAAAGATATCAGGATAGTGATTCAAAATTTCGACACATTGCAGAATTTTGAAGATTTTTTTCGATACCTGTTGATATAAATACTTCGAAATTTGCTTCCAGATCGAAATCTTCCTTTGGGAATAGTATACAATAAGATACCGTACGGCGATAGCTAAATCAAACTCAATTAAACCTTTAACGACGTGCCAAGGAAGTTTTTTTACAAGTGACCAGTACTGCTGTGACTCTAGAACAGCAACGCACAGTCTTCTGAATGAAATTCCTTACTAAACAATAACATAAACGAGGAAACAAGCACTCTTCTGTAAAAAGTAAAAATCACAACAATGAAAGACATCGCACATTATTATCGATACAACTGCACCGGCTTTGGTATAACTTGAAGCATTCTTGAATGAGAAGCGACACAAAGATAAATAATGAACATTATCAAATCATATAACAAATATAAAACAACGAAAGGACGCATGCCACATTTATAGGGAAAATTTAAAGAACGGGTGGGTAAATTTTTTTCATTATCTCATCTAACAACTTTGATAGCTCATCAAGACCGTAAAACAACACGTTTATAGCACACTTTTGCATTTTCTTTCA
This sequence comes from Ptychodera flava, assembly GCF_041260155.1. Taxonomy (NCBI): domain Eukaryota; kingdom Metazoa; phylum Hemichordata; class Enteropneusta; family Ptychoderidae; genus Ptychodera; species Ptychodera flava. Next base: position 283,648 of record NW_027248415.1, read on the forward strand.
GACACCCTCCCGTATTGAAACACTGTTCAGTGCCTTATCGCCCGGCAGCTGAAAGGGCGCCACCAACGCCAGCAGTTACGCGTCAATATTTGAAAATTATCACCAATTTTCACCAATTTCTCGTCACAAGACCAACAGAGATCATTGCAAAGTCATCAGGGTCATAAATTAAATTTTGTTGAAGGCATTTGTGGTGTATCTGTCGTTATAAGGGCTTTACATTCAGTGCAAGGATAAGAAAACCTGTATCCAAGCCTTTTTTGCTCCAACGGTCAAAATTGACGTCGATTTGACCAGTGAAGGGGTTTTGGAGAGAAAGTTTTAACAGGTCACCTATAAGGAAAGTCATCAACGGTTGAGAGGGGGTATCTTTCCAGCTTCAATTCAAAGCTCTCACTTGGAAAGACTGACTACGGATGCAAAGACATTTTCATTTTTCGAAACGGTCTTCACTTCACACGTGCTATCACGATTTTATTTCCATTTATATGATTATAGATATTATTGATATAATTATTTGATAATTTTTGAAATGATATTTATTTTCAGCCAACAATCTTAGCCCTGGGAATCAAAGTTATAAGAAATATATGTGTATTTGGTTTCGCCAATAAATTCTCAGAATCTTCAAACTCATTTGTCAAGCATTACCTGCGACTCAACTTGTTTGTGTAAATGAAATGTACATGCGTTAATTAATTCGTACCCAAAGAAAGGATATGTTAATTTCTCAAACATGTGTCATAGCAGTGCTCTAGTCTGGTTCCCTGACCCATTTCCCCGGTAGAGGGCGTGGGGAAATATAGGGTCAGGTACCGGGTAGCCATCTTGAACAGAATTTTGTTCAAGATGGCGGAGGTTAGTCACCTGACAGAACATGCTACAACAAATATGGCTGCTACCATGAAAACGCCGGTCAAAATTCGACTGGATCAGAATTATGTTCGAACACTGGTATCCGAACAAAAAACATTGGCACACGAGACGGGAAACATAAACTGAAAGGATTAATCCAGAAGTACGGGGAAATAGAGGTGATTGAAGGCTGGCGGTGATATCGCAGCAGTACTTGCTGTGTGTATCGAACGCGCTAGGGTCACTGAGGTCATCGCCGACTGTGGCGTGACCCCAATGACCCGAGCACGTTCGATACACGCTACAGTACTGCTGCGATATCACAGCTAATTGAAAGCAAACTTTGTTGGAACTGTGAACGACGATTGATTTCGATGGATAGAATGGTGTCCAAATTTCGTGAAAAATGCCAGGCATCCTGTCGACGTTCTAAAAGTATTAAGAGGTGTGCTAAATCACAGTGGCTAAATCATGGAGTTAGAAAGTCTTTCTTTCTACCTCCACGGCTTTGTGGTACAAACAAGAAGTTGGTGTCAAGTGAGCCTGAAAGTGCGAAACCAAAGAAAGATGAGAAAAAGTTACAACTGTTACTTTCATCCAATCACAGCTTGTTTTAATTTAACCCAATAGCGTCCATGTTTACATTAGCCGGTACCTGACCCTATATTTCCTCACGCCCTCTAACGGGAAATGGGTCAGGGAACCAGACTAAGCAGTGCTCAAACTGGACAGGTCAAAGTTCGACAACGTCCCTTAACAAGTAGATGAGACATGATCTCTACTATACCCTCGGGATATTTTCTCTTTCGGTTACTCCACAGGTCCATTTCCGAAATGTATAAATTCAGGCACAATTATTTTGTAGTGCAGTAGATTAGTCTCTCGTTTCCCCTGAATATTTACTGTATATCAGCTCTCGCCTTATATTTTTATATAGCCTAGCCTGTCTTACCAAGGATATAGCTTGCTATAAATTAACGAGAACAGTTTAGAAACCACGGGCTGTACAGAACTTTTTTAAAACACAGACCCTCAAGAAATATGCAAGGCGTCATCTAATTGTCCGAACAAGCACTTCCACACTTGAAAAGTAACTAATGAATAAATGTATAACATTTTAGCAGAGGCCGTAATAAAATTGCTTTTGTTATAAAGCGTGCTTACATTCGAGCCCTGGGAGGTTGAGCCAATATTTCTTCTCGCCTTGATATTATGAGGAAAATTTAAAGAACGGGCGAGCAATTTCTCATCTTCCGATTCGATTATTAATTTTGATAACTAATGGAGACCACAAAATCGTGCATTTGCGGCCTACTTTCGCATTTACTTTCAGGCGCCCTCCCTTATTGAATCACTGGTCAGTGCCTTATCTCAAGCAGCCCAAATGGCGCCAACAATGTCAGCAATTACGCGTCAAATGTTTTAATATTATCATCGAATTTTACTAATATCTCCTCACAAGCCCACCTGAGGCCGCTCAAAAGTAGCCAGGTTTGTACATTGAATAAAATTCAAGGCATTTGTGGTGTACTGCCTTTCTGAGGCCTGTAAATTAAGTGTAAGGACCGCAGAATGAGAGGGCATATATTCCGTCATATGCCAGTAGGAGGGCAGTTACCAACAGCTCTACTTTCCCTGTCTGTCTGTTTGGCACATAATCTAGACGACAGTCTAGATTGTCTGCCAAGGAAATCTCATCTCTCACCGACAAGAGAGAAAATGACGGAAATATATCGCAATTTACAAAAATTTCTACACGGACTAGATGACAATTACGTTTACAATATAGGTAGATTGAACTATGATAATGACATCGACCAAGTGTTCTGACCTCTTTAATTTGTTGAACCGTCGTTGTTGTCAGCATCAGTCGTACGCTTACTACTGTGTTGGTTCCTGTACTCGGAGAGCTTATGATCGCCGCTTATTTTGAATGTTGGAAATCTCTTATTTAAAGGAAAACAAAAGGAGACTAGACTGATATGAGTAGTAAAAAAGGTGCTTTCTTTCAAAGATATCAGGGTAGTGATTCAAATTTCGTCACATTGCAGAATTTTGAAGATTTTTTCGAAACCAGTTGATATAAATACTTCGAAATTTGCTTCCAGATCGAAGTCTTCCTTCGGGAATAGTATACAATAAGATACCGTACGGCGATAGCTAAATCAAACTCAATTAAAACTTTAACAACGTGCCAAGGAATTTTTTCACAAGTGACCAGAACTGCTTTGACTCCAGAACATCAACGCAAAGTCTTCTGAATGAAATTCCATACTAAACAATAACATAAACGACGAAACAAACTCTCTTCTGTAAAAAGTAAAAACCACAACAATGAAAGACATCGGATATTATTATCGCAACAACTGCACTGGCGTTGGTATAACTTGAAGCCTTCTTGAATGAGAAGGAACACAAAGATAAATGAACATTATCAAATCAAATTACAAATATAAAACAACGAAAGGACGCATGTCACATTTATAGGGAAAATTTAAAGAACGGGTGGGTAAATTTCTTCATTTTCTCATTTAACAACTTTGATAGCTCATCAAGACCGCAAAACAACACGTTTATAGCACACTTTTGCATTTTCTTTCAGACACCCTCCCTATTGAAACACTGTTCAGTGCCTTATCGCCCGGCAGCCGAAAGGGCGCCACCAACGCCAGCAGTCACGCGTCAATATTTTGAAAATTATCACCAATTTTCACCAATTTTTCGTCACAAGACCAACAGAATCATTCCAAAGTCATCAGGGTTATAAATTAAATTTAGTAAAGGCACTTGTGGTGTATCGGCCTTTATAAGGGCTTTAAATTCAGTGCAAGGAGAAGAAAACCTGTATCCAAGCCTCTTTTGCTCCAACGGTCAAAATTGACGTCGATTTGACCAGTGAAAGGGGTTTTGGAGAGAAAGTTTGAACAGGTCACTTTTAAGGGAAAGTCATCAACGGTTGAGAGGGGGTATCTTTCCAGCTTCAATTCAAAGCTCTCCACTTGGAAAGACTGACTACGGATGCAAAGACATTTTCACTTTTCGAAACGGTCTTCACTTCACACATGCTATCACGGTTTTATTTCCATTTATATCGATGTATGGATATAGATATTATTGATATAATTATTTGATAATTTTTGAAATGATATTTATTTTCAGCCAACAATCTTAGCCCTTGGAATCAAAGTTATAAGAAATATATATGTATTTGGTTGCCCCAATAAATTCTCAGAATCTTCAAACTCATTTTTCAAGCAAGCATTACCTGCGACTTAACTTGTTTGTGCAAATGAAATGTACATGAGTTAATTAATTCGTACCCAAAACAATGGATATGTTAATTTCTCAAACATGTGTCATAGCAGCTCTCAAACCAGACAGGTCAAAGTTCGACAATGTCCCTAAACAAGTAGACGAGACAAGATCTCTACTATACCTTCAGGATATTTTCTCTTTCGGTTACTCCAAAAAGTCCATTTCCGAAATGTATAAATTCAGGCACAATTATTTTGTAGTGCAGCAGATAAGTCTCTCGTTTCCCTGAATATTTACCGTATATCAGCTCTCACCTTATATTTTTATATAGCCTAGCCTGTCTTACCAAGGATGTGGCTTGCTATAAATTAACGAGAACAGTTTAGAAACCACGGGCTGTATAGAACTTTATTATTTCTTTAAACGATATCAGGATAGTGATTCAAAATTTCGTTACACTGTAGAATTTTGATGAACTTTTCGAAACCTGTTGATATAAATACTTCGAAATTTGCTTCCAGATCGAAGTCTTCCTTCGGGAATAGTATACAATGAGATACCGTATTGCGATAGCTAAATCAAACTCAATTGAAACTTTAACAACGATATGATGCCAAGGATTTTTTTAATAAGTGACCAGAACTGCTGTGACTGATACTCCAGAGCATCAACGCACAGTCTTCTGAATGAAATTCCATACTAAACAATAACATAAACGACGAAACAAACTCTCTTCTGTAAAAAGTAAAAATCACAACAATGAAAGACATCGGACATTATTATCGATACAACTGCACTGGCGTTGGTATGACTTGAAGCATTGTTGAATGAGAAGCGACACAAAGTAAAATGAACATTATCAAATCAAATACAATTATAAAAACAACGAAAGGACGCATGTCACATTTATAGGGAAAATTTAAAGAAGGGTGGGTAAATTTTATTTTCTCATCCAACAACTTTGATAGCTCATCAAGACCGCAAAACCACACGTTTATAGCACACTTTTGCATTTTCTTTCAGACACCCTCCCGTATTGAAACACTGTTCAGTGCCTTATCGCCCGGCAGCCGAAAGGGCGCCACCAACCCCAACAGTTACGCGTCAATATTTTGAAAATTATCACCAATTTTCACCAATTTCTCGTCACAAGACCAATAAAGATCATTCCAAAGTCATCAGGGTCATAAATTAAATTAAGTTGAAGGCACTTGTGGTGTATCTGCCTTTATAAGGGCTTTAAATTCAGTGCAAGGAGAAGAAAACCTGTATCCAAGCCTCTTTTGCTCCAACGGTCAAAATTGACGTCGATTTGACCAGTGAAAGGGGTTTTGGAGAGAAAGTTTGAACAGGTCACTTTTAAGGGAAAGTCATCAACGGTTGAGAGGGGGTATCTTTCCAGCTTCAATTCAAAGCTCTCCACTTGGAAAGACTGACTACGGATGCAAAGACATTTTCATTTTTCTCGAAACGGTCTTCACTTCACACGTGCTATCACGGTTTTTTCCATTTAGGCTATATGGATATAGATAATATTGATATAATTATTTGATAATTTTTGAAATGATATTTGTTTTTCAGTTTCTAATCTTAGCCCTTGGAATCAAAGTTATAAGAAATATATGTGTATTTGGTTTCCTCAATAAATTCTCAGAATCTTCAAACTCATTTGTAAAGCAAGCATTACCTGCGACTCAACTTGTTTGTGTAAATGAAATGTACATGAGTTAATTCATTCGTACCCAAAACAATGGATATGTTAATTTCTCAAACATGTGTCATAGCAGCTCTCAAACCAGACAGGTCAAAGTTCGACAACATTCTTAAACAAGTAGAAGAGACATGATCTCTACTATACCCTCGGGATATTTTCTCTTTCGGTTACTCCACAGGTCCATTTCCGAAATGTATAAATTCAGGCACAATTATTTTGTAGTGCAGTAGATTAGTCTCTCGTTTCCCCTGAATATTTACTGTATATCAGCTCTCACCTTATATTTTTATTTAGCCTAGCCTGTCTTACCAAGGATGTAGTTTGCTTTAAATTAACGTGAACAGTTTAGAAACCACGGCTGTAGTTGTCTATATAAATGGCTTTATCATATGCACAAGCCAACTTTGTCGTTTCTGAACAGAAAATACCGCGACATCATTTTTGCAGTCTTTAACAATAATGTTGATCAATCCACGTCAAACGAAAAGTAAGAAGACTGTTCATGTGATAAATATATAATCCCACGTGCACTGACTTTTTCATTGTTTGACGTCATCGTATACTCGTGTTTATAAATTTCTCGTCTTTGATTCGAAGTTGTGCGGCTCCGCGAAAAACACTTGTATACGGTGACGGGACGACGTCAAACAGAGAAAAATTCCATGGGATTCTATGTGAGAATTGCTCGTATAAATAGTAAATTGTTTACATGCTAACATCACTTTGCTTCGATTAATCTTATAAACAATGAGAAAGATACTCTTACGGCGGGTACAAGAAGATTAAATGAAACGGTCAGACTAGGACCATGCCCAAACACAGTTGTTTTTGATATTGTGAATGATAGATATTCATAAATTGGACCATCTTGATGATATCTTGTCAATACAAAAAACGAATAGTCTTGGCGGGGGTTGTATACATAAAAGGCATATTTTGGACATTTGGTCGTGTTTCATCTCAGAACCGTTGCAAGTAATTTTGGTGAAATAATAGTTGTCTTACATTGTAATAAATTATATGAAGCACCAGGAAATGAAATGTTGATCTCATCGTCATTTTGTTGCAAGGCTATAAAGTCTTTTGGATTCACATTTATTTTTCACTCTACAGGGAGTGAGTGTACATGACATTTTACTTTTTCAAAACGGTTTCACCTACACAAATTATATCACATTTTACTTCCATTGATATTGATAAATGGACATTAATATTATTGACATCATTTTTAGAACGATATTGCGCACAATAATATTTATTTTTGGCGAGGAACCGTAGCCCTTGGAATCAAAGTATAAGAAATATTTGTATATTAGGGTTCCTAATAAATTCTGACATTTCTTTTTATTTTGAAAAGCAAGCACGACCTGCGACTCAATATGTTTGTGTATATGAAATACATTTAAACATGAGTTAATTACATACACGTCATACAGAGCCCATTCTCCATTGAAATTACAACAATTGGCAAAACAATGGATGTGCTGAATTTATCAAGCAGGCAACACCAAGCTCTCAAATCAGAGAGGTCAAAGTTCGACACTGTCCCACTATCAGCTGTCATATACCCAAATAAGTGTAGAGCAGTTGAAAAGAAACATGTAATTCTGGCATGATATCATAATTAACCTACACCTTTTTCAAAGAAATAAGTATGCATTATGACAGCAGGGTTCTTGAAAAGTTACTTTTACATAAAATAAGTACGCTGTGAATCAGTTATCTCGTGAAAATTGAGTCTGAAAAGACAGACGCCGAGTTCGTCTTAGTCAATTTTCGATCGTTGGATCACTTCTCCTCGAAACTTGGGACATCAAGTTGTATTGTTATAAGAGGATATTGTATTGTAAACAAACATTCTATAAGCCATCCAAGAACATGGAAAGCTAGACTAGCCCTAACTTTCTGGGTATATAAATATCAAAACAGTCAATTAATGCACTACACTCTGGCAGATTGTCGCGTAGATCTTGAGGTGAACGCAACTTCACTAGTCAATAGTAACTGCACCGTGCGTCCGAGAAAAGCCAAACGACCAGGGACAGTCAAATGAAAAGCCTACATACCATTTCCGCTGAGATTTTTTGAATTTGTGGAATTCAATTGTAAACAGTTGTAAGTGTATCTTTCAAAGTGAAAAGAAAATGTCATATTGGCATTTTCTCTGTCTCACAGGGATGTATACAGAAAGATCACCTTCTTACTTAAAGGACTTGCAGACCTTCATATATCAGTGTTTTTATGTTAACTGACGGGGAGGAGAAATCGTAGCCAAACATTACAATTATATTCTATCGTTCCTATCCGATTCCATCGACATTTGCAGAAACTGAGGAAACCAGATTACATTAACATTCAACGATAGAAATGTAAATTCCTGGCATTTGGATGTGAGACAAACTTTGTTACAAACCAAACACCCGAGGACTGAATATGAACACAAATAACTCCGCATTTTTAGTCGAAAAAACTGTCAAGTAAGACTCACCTATATAGTTTCACTTGACAAGTACATTTCAACGACGACAGAAGTATCTAATAAATCAAATGTTCGTGACAAGTAAGTACATCAAAGAAATTTTGAGACATGTTTCTTTACTAACACTAAATATTTGTACATTCAAATGAAAACTAAGCTTGACTTCACGACTGGACTGCTGAATCTTCATTGTCTTGTTTTCAAGGGGGTTCTATTGACTCTAGTCTCCACTTCCCATCGACACTATAAGCCGAGGGTTGTTCAGGGTTGGGCATGACACCGGAGACATTGCAAAGTCGCTTTTGCAGATGACATGGACCCATAACGATCAGAGCAACAGCCCCCTCTATTGAAGCTCAACCACTTACAGCACTCTGGATACTTCAACAAGTGACTATTGCTGAACATACGTCACCGAGGAATCAACAGTCTACCACGATGTTCTCAGCAAGATATGACTGTATTCTGGTCTAATTACACAGAGTTAGCACTAGTTGCACAATTCTATCATTCAGCTATAGCACTAAGTAAAAAGTATCAGTGCCTGTACCAGATTACCTTTCATGATAAATGGTATCACTCCTTGTATGAGAGCAAGACCCTTTCAAGTTGGTTGAATACTAACATATTAAATTATACTAAAGCTAAGCATAGGCTCTGCATCCTTCAGTCTTGCCAATTACATATCGTATCATTTTTAAAAACAGGGTTAAAAAATTACAAGTACAGGATATTCTGGTAGACTGTGTACAATGTGTAATGTTCCTGCTAACAAATGGATGCTAGGCGACACAGTGACTGAATAATAATTGGACATTGTACATGTAAAACGCTGTGACAAGTTGAAAACTAAGCATGGTTTTATAAGTAGGGTAAGAAACCTTTCGACAAGCAAAAGCATATATTCTGGAATATTTTTGAAAATGCATTAACCTTTACAGCGAACGTAGCTTCAATATGTTAACAGCGTTCTGGACACAACACGTAATTTAAAGGAAATAACATGTTGTGCTAGGCTAGTTTCCCTGAAAACCGCTTGACAAGTGCCTAAGAAGATACCATGGGCTATACAAATTCTACAGTAAAATAGATCAGATATACCTCACTTCTGTCTCATTGCAAAGGATGGCAAACAATTATTTCACCCCCCCCCCTCCCCCCCCCCCACACACACATACCGTTGTCGTGGAAGCATGAGGTTATTCCCCATATCAAGGAATTATGGCAACATAACTTAATCTTTAGATCGAGCACAATGAATCTTTAAATAAATGAAAATCACCCTGGAACCATGGAACTGCTTTACAAATCAAGATTTAGAGAATAATGCGTTTGATTATATGCTGCTGTACAAGAATTAAAGAGACGTTTTCGAACGTTTCGTGGACTCGGTAGCTGTCCTGAATCTTTACGTCACAGTGTTTAGAAACTTTACATGACGATGTCACCGTGATTTTAAAATGTTTTGTAATTCATATCTTTCATTTGATTTTCCGTCATTAACATGGTGTAATTCATGAGGCTCATTAATTCTGCACAAAAAGACTGTATTATTGTGACATCTTCAAACAGTAGTTTGTTCCTCCACGACTGTACAACTTCTGAAGAGTTTTTGCGTGTACTCATATTACTGACTCCGTTCTTTTTACTCTGTGTGTTCACTGTAATCCACTTAGACACATCCTCAGAACTGACAAGTCCGGAGTAATTGTACATCTCTTGCACAAGACCAAAGGGGTCCATCGCTATATCTTCGTATCTGATGATTTTATATCGGTCTTTCAACCAAAACGGCAAACGTTTGCTGTACAAAATCGTCTCACTTGAACGTTTGCAGTAATACTGCATTCTTGGAGTCAATCCGACTTTAGATATCGTCTTGTTCTTTCTCGAAATTAAGAATTTTTGCGAGATGAATTTCCTGGAGCTAGCGACCCCTCTTGGATCACGAATCAGATGTAAAATTTTAAGATCAAGTTTGTCCTCGGTCACCAAAGATTCTAACTGATCAAGTGATTCCAGACGAATGACCTTCATTCCGATATGGCGGTAGCCTTTACAATGATCGACTAGATGGTTAACCGTGACGTTATTACAACCACCGTGTGCACGGCACAACGCCCTCAGCGCTTTGCTTCCACTCGGCGCTAAACCCCAGTGCTGGATATGATATAAGTAATAAGTTGGAAAACGACAATTATACAAATCTTTCAAAATTTCCAATTTTGTAGAGTTGCTGTGATCCAAGGAAATGGTATTTCGTTTTATCATATCAGAAACTGGTCTCAGTGGCTCGAAAAAATAAAAGACGTCTTTGTTTTGATTGAGAAGCTGTCCAACAAAGGTAGAACCGGTCCGATAGTCTGCAAAGAGTAAAATACGGGATTCTTTCTCGCCTTTATTCGATGCGTCGTTCATTGGTTTTCCATTGTGATGTGCTGGAGACTCTGTTGATTTCCGCAGTGGGTGATTATCGTTACCATCAATTCCATCTGCCTGTACTCCTGTTGGAGGACTTACAATCACATTTCTTTCTTCAAAGGTCTTTGTAAAGCTGATCAACTTGTGTGTCCATAAAAAGTACAGCGAATTAAGGACAACCACAGACACTGATATGAATACCAGTGTCTTTGTTCTCCTCCTAATCATCGTTTCTGTCGAGAAAAGAAATCAGTGTAAGATGAGCGCGGCCGAGTAACTAACTTTCCTTAGATGAACATATTGTACTTTACGTATAGAATGAAGAATACACTTATTGAATTATTGCTAAGCAATCTAGCTTGGAAAATCTTCAATCTGACTGAAATCAAATGCAGAGATAGCGGCGTTTCCACTTTGCTTGTCCTTTGCTGGTCTCGTCGACTAATATTCGCCTCCCTGCGACTACCAGGTGACGAGAACGGGACAAGCAAAGTGGAAACGTTGCCATCTCTAGATGTGATTTCAATCAGATTGGTTGAATATGGTTATCCAAGGTGCATCTCGATCTCCTGATTCCGGCAGAGAACCATGAATAATCAAAAGCGAAACTCGTCTAGTTCAGAGAGGGGGTCAACACTGTTTCAATTATCGAGCGCAAATTCGCACTGCATACCAAGGTTTCCTCATAGACACTGTATCCGTATGCTATGGTACTCAAACACCATCTAGATTGTCATTGAAGAACCTGTCAGCACTTCAAATCACAAATACCTATTTTAACAAAGTAACGTATCGTGTGTTTGGAGGAAGTTTCGATCATAATTTCATCGCCGTCGGATCTTCGCATATTCGTTTGCCTGAGGGGAAGGGGCTTTGAGGTCAAGCTCAATGTGTTGTTGTCATGCGCGTGTTTTGAATAACATTTCAATATTGGAAATGTCAAAATTTTTGACTGAAAACGAAATATGAAAAAAAACTTTCCTACTTTAATATTTTGTATTTTATTTCATTGACAGTTTTGACATGTATAATTTTTATCTATAGCATGCTTTTATCAAAGGTAGTTGATTAAAGTGATGAAGAAACATAGAAAACACGCTGCCGGTGGATCTAAAAAAATCATTTATTGTCCAACCACGGTTTGTTCACAAAACTGCCAGTATATGCTCGCACCAAGTGTTACAAAAGTGCATTGACCTGACAATACGGCTAGTTTTCAATCGGGTTCGAGCCCACAACATACGGCATCAGTCGCCTAGCGGAGAGGCCACAGAGAGAACCGCTCGGCTAAATCTCCACTCCCAAAAAAGAGTGGTTCAATAGCCGGCTAAGTTGTTACATTTTTTTCTGACTGAGACCGCTCCACACGTTGTAGAGTTCGTGAAGCACTCACGAAATGTTGAAATATCTGTGTCTGTAAGTGTGTGCGCACCCCGATGGTGGTGTAAGGGTGCGTGAACAGGATAGGAGTTAGACAGGCCGATTCGTCTCCCATCTCTGTCAAAATTAGTGTACCGCCCTAACTTACTGAAAAATGATGACCCGTTAGACGATGATAGCTATTTCATGATGGAATACCCTCTCCCAGCAAGTCCATTGCAAGAGTAAATTTTGGTGATTTGCAATCGTTTTCAGATGTTACTCACAATTGTATCGCAGCAAGCAGTATTAAGGTTACTATCACCGTTCTGTGTGTGTATATATATATATATATATATATATATATATATATATATATATATATATATATATATATATATAATATATATATATATATATATATATAATTACTTCAAACAAAAAGTAATCATTTCTGTTACTTAAGTTCCATGCATCTTAGAGATGAGTGAAACTCAAGTAGCAGGTATTATTACTCCATACTTGACGTAATTTGACATGTATTATTATTAAACGCTCTGCTCTAAGCATCTGACACTGTAATTTCCCACGAGGACATCTATATAATTTGCTCTGTGTGTGTGTGTGAGAGAGAGAGAGAGAGAGAGAGAGAGAGAGAGAGAGAGAGAGAGAGAGAGAGAGAGAGATTGCGCCTCGGGGATAGATATTAAAATTTTTTTTCCCCATCAAATTCGAATTTCAAGTGTCGGTAAATGTTAGGTAATTTTTTTTCTAGCACATGACTTTGAACGGTGACACCTGTTTGAGGGTTTCATGGAGGAAATTTTGAGCGGCAGTTTAAATATTTCAACAATAGCCATTACCGGTACATTTAAATAATTTATGTTGATAATAACGTAATTAGAAAAATAAAACGAAGACCCTGCAGTCTTCCCGATCTATAATATACAGCGCACTGTGTCTCAGAATGTCAAAAACGTTAAGTCTTCATTTCTTGCGTTCGTATATCAATTTCATGTATCACGATAACATCATGATCTTCATCATGCAGGGTGTCTCCGACTCGAATTTGTAATGGTCATTGATTGTGACACTTTCGAAAGGATGTAAACGTTTTTCTCTGTTTCCAAACTTTTCTTTTTTTGAGTACATCACATGTAATTGCTTTATTTTTTCCTCACTTTTCCTTTGGTCGGCAGGTTCCTTGTGTGTTAATTGAATTCTGTACTGAATTTTCATGTTCATGCAAAAATTTGCATTTTCTTTGCTCTTTGTTCTTTGCTCCGGAACACAATGTTGTTAAAATGTCCACGTATCAACCACCTTCAGTGAGCCCACACTTAAATTGCTGCACTGTTATACGACATAAAATACATTTTACAATATATTTATGTATTTTAAAATCTATTTTAAAGAGATAAGGTATAAAGACGTGCAGTGCATATGAACTGCACATATTTTTACTCATCTTATTCCAATGTTACAGATGTTAGCACTAAAGAATTGGCGAATTGACGATCAAAGATACTTTTCATTCACATTCACTTTCCTTTTACATTACCTGAGATAATTTTGAGCATCATTTGTAAAAACGTTTCGATATCAAGAGTACAGCTGCGTGTAATTGCACACATCTTCAGACAAAGGCCAAGTATTCTAAACATTTACCTTACTCCCTCCGTCTTGCAGTACCTCAGCCAAAACCTACATACAAGCACAGTCCTTCTACACACCAGAAACCCTCCGGATCCCCTCTGCCAAAGTCAACCATGAACCCTCCCCTCAGCCAAAGCCTAACAGGAACTCTCCTCCAGCCAAAGCCTAACAGGGACCCTCCCCTCAGCCAAAAGCTACCAGGACGCCTCTCCCCGTCCAAGCCTAACAGTAACCCTACGTCTGCGCTTTGTTGGCAAACTCTATGTAAATAAGACACATAAATCCTGAATTCAGTCCACATTCGGGGAACAAAATATCAGAAAATCACGTTTATTTCACTAGAATACTTGTAAATGTTGGAAGGTTTTTGGACTAAGTTGACATTTTTGAAAATCAAGTATCCCCTTTCTACTGTGTGAAAAAACAACGTGAAACCCTCCCCTAGTTTTGCTAGACCATCCCTGGCAGTAATACGTGAACGCTCCCTAAAAACCAATACTAACAAAATACATATATAATTGAGAATCTCTCTTTGCACCTTCATACACTGGCTATATACTGTTCTTTTGGGCGACTGGAATATTATTATAGTCTACAGGGCAACTCAAATAGTCCATAGGGCAACTTAAATGTGATAATTTTTCAGAACAAAGTTTTGCCTCGACGTTGCGGTCACATATCACAAATGCTATGTACCTTAAACTACATACTACAGGCCTTTACATACAGACCAAAAATACAGCAGGTATTTGTATACCGTTACTTTCCTGGTGAAGTTCAAGTGAAGTACATACTGACACAGTACTGGATTAAATTGATAGAACTCAGAGAAACCTGGCAGTCATAGTGTATGCTGCTAATGGTACCGGCAAATATTATATTAATTTCTGCATTGGGTGATGTACTCGTCGTCAGTCGTTTCTACTCAGTTTACATAGGATGTCCAAAAATTAATATATTGAATGTCGCGCTCCCATCATGTTTGTCCTGTTTATGTAAGTCGAATATGACGAGTATTTGGTTCTTTACTAGCAAGCAGCTGCACGTCTTTCATTTATGAAAAGTAAAAGAGTGACCCATATCAATGATACATGAAATATTTGTATAATTGCTTGTCTGTTTCACGGTTTTTGCATCGCTTAGATACACACCATGAACGTATCAGTTTCGTGAACTGTTAGGCGTAATTACCCCTACAGAGCGGAGGTATTAAATATCTTTCATTTTCAGTTGTGTTGGTTTAAAAATTGATACGTCCATCAAAAGGGTAGCTACTATTATCGGAACGAATCATTGTGGTATCACTGAAGTATATGTTGATGGCCGGTATGAATCCATTTTCATTTTTCTCCTATTTCGACATACCGAAAAATCTACAAACTTTAAAAGTCACGCATTTCCCTTACTTAACGTAGAAAGCGCCTCGGGGACAGATAGTCGGACTCTCAAATTACTACGATTATTTCCTTATCTACCACTTGTGGGCCTCATTTTAAAGCTCTTGGAGAAAGAATAACTTTCACCCGCTAATTTTTTCGAAAATCCCAAATCTAATTTTCCCCCATAGAGTTAACACACGGATGGCGGCCATTTTGAATTTCAAGTATCGCAAAATGTTGGGTAATTTGTTTCGCTATTCCCAAACTTTGCAGGGTGACACCCGATTTTTATTGTTGATGTGGTAAGAGAATAGTTGAAAGTTTCATTCAGGAAAGTTTGAGCAAAAGTTTAAGTCTTTCTCTTTTGAGAGGCATACTATTAACATCATATCGACACCTAACCCGCTAACATGATACCAGCATGAGGCTGATGAGGGACTGACGCCCCGATATGATGCATTCCCTCGACCAGAAGCCAATGATCGCAATTCAAATTACTGTCCCATCTCCTTGCTAAAACATTCACACACTGGTAAAAAAGGAGAGAATTTAGGCAAAATACAGTCATTCCGAGGGACACCATGCTGGCGTGGAGATCGAGAATAGCTTCGGCAGTTAGAGTAGTTCATTAGTTTTCTAGTTCCTAGTATAGTTACAGACTTCCACGTGTCTCACCATTATAATTAAAGTCCATGGCAACCGTATATATTGTGTCCGTTGGATTACCTCTTCCCAAGATAATCCAGCCCACGTTTCCACGTACCTCGGGCGTAGCCAAGTGAGTAAAATTTCCCTGAAGACGCCTCAAGACAGATGTCTCCCCCTCCTCTTTCTTTTTACAACAATATGCATCACTACAGTGATACATATGAGAATAAATCAATGCGTTCATGGAAAATATCACTTGTGTGTCATGAAATTATTTGATATTGTAATGCCTTAAAACGGCAATGCACTATACTAATGGCCTAGCAATATACTATATAAATGCAATGATCTAGCTTACAAAGTCTGACCATGAACAAACATAAGCTACCTACATGTCGACTATATGGAAATACGAACGCTATAGACTACCGGCTTTAATTTTGAAAGTGTAAAGTTTAGACGGAATAGTTGCTTTCAAAATTACACCAGAGTTAAATGAATGCATCTATTGTTTTCGAGTTGGACACAAACACAGCAGGATAATAGAAAAACAGCATAACTTACCCTGGAACCTAAGCGGTAATATC